>NW_007253000.1:2880-29952 GCF_000164805.1 Carlito syrichta | reverse complement strand
AACTGGCTGACCACATGCAGAAGATTGAAACAGGACCCCTATCTATCCCCATACACAAAAGTTAACTCTAAATGGATCAGAGACCTGAACGTAAAACCTCAAACCATAAGAACCTTAGAAAATGAAGGACATACCTTCATGGAAATTGGAACTGGCATCCAATTCCTGAACAAAACCCCAAACTCCCAGGACATAAGAGATAAGATAGACAAGTGGGACCTCATTAAACTGACAAGCTTCTGCAAAGACAAAGAAACCATCAAGAGACAAGGAGATAGCCCACAGACTGGGAAAAAGTATTTGCCAACTCCAGCTCTGACAGAGGCTTAACATCTTGTATCTACAAGGAACTCAAACGTGCTGAAAAGAAAAAAACAAACAACCCCATTATATAATGGGCAAAAGATATGAACAGATACTTCTCAAAGAAGACATCCGAGTAGTCAACAGACACGTGAAGAAATGTTCAACCCCACTAATCATCAAGGAGATGCAAATGAAAACCACACTGAGATACCACCTAACTTCACTCAGAATGGCAATTATCAATAACTCAAAGAATAATAGTTGCTGGAGAGGGTGTGGTGAAAAGGGAACACTTCTACACTGTTGGTAGGAGTGTAAACTAGTGCAACCTCTGTGGAAAGCAGTGTGGCAATTCCTTAAAGCTCTAAATATCAACCTCCCTTATGACCCCACAATCCCCCTACTAGAAATATACCCTGAAGAACACAAATCACTCTATAAAAATGATATCTGCACATGTATGTTCATCGCAGCATTGTTCACAATAGAAAGAACCTGGAAGCAATCATGATGTCCATCAAAAGAAGACAGGATTTAGAAAATGTGGTACATATACATGATGGAATACTAAGCAGCCATAAAAAAGAACAAAATCAGGAATTTTGCAGCAACCTGGATGGAAATAGGGTCTATAATACTGAGTATCCTCTCACAGAAACAAAGATCTGAGTATCACATTTTCTCACTCATATAGTGGAGCTTGAACATCCATCGTAATACTATGCAAAAATGACTGACAGTGGTAGGAAACTATGGGGGGGCAGGGGAAAGGAGATGGGATTAACTGTAGTAAATATCTGTCTGGGGATGGGAGATACCTCTTATTAACAAGGGTGCCTGGACGAAGCATATTTGTATACCTAACCCTTAACTGTACCCATAATATCGTAATTAAAAATATTGATTATAAAAAATAATAATAAATTAATAAATAAATAAAAGGAACTCAAAATACCTGCTTTCTAGTACCTTCTGCTGTGGGAGGATGGATTACATCCCTGTATTATTCTTTTCATAATTGCACCAATCAAAATATAATTGCACAAATTATGAGTGTGGTTTTATAATTATTTTTTATTAAAAATCTGAAACACTATCTTAACTAACTCAAAACAAATAATACTGCAATAGATACATAGGCTCATACCCTTGCATTTTGTCACAACAAAAGGATGAATACATTGGCTTAATTAAAACAAGATTGCTTATGTAGTTTTTAGTAATGAGAGTGGATACCTATTGTTCATTGCATTTTGAAAAAATTGTCTTTGTATTTTTTTACTAAATTAAAAATTTTAATATTGTGAATATTTTTTAATCTGACTTTTTATATTTTTACATATTTTATTCTGGTACCTTTGTATGCCACTCTATATTTTTCAGAATGGTCCACCTGAATATAATTTACGTGCATCTATTCTTTATTTATTTTTATTTTTATTTATTTTTTTTGAGTTGGAGTCTCACTCTGTCACCCAGACTGGAGTGCAGTGGCCGCTCCCGGCCACCACAGCCTCGACCTGCTGGGCTCTGGCAATCCTTCCACCTCAGCCTTCCAAGTAGCCGGAATTACAGGCGCGTGCTACCATGCCCAGCTGATTTTTTGATTTATTGTAGAGATGAGGTCTCACTACCCAGGCGGGTCTCGAACCCGTGAGCTCAGGCAATCCACTCACCTCAGCTTCCCAAAGGTGCGGGATTACAGGCTGAGCCACCGAGCCCGGCTGCATTTATTCTTTAAATTTACTTCCCGACCATAGTGATTTTGGTTGTGCTTAAATAATTGATAGGTATGCTCTTGGAAACAAATGTAAGACAAAAAGTTCAATAGGAGACTGATAGCATTGGTCTTGCATATTCCATAAAACTTTTCCCATAGATTCTAGAAACGTTCTTTATGAGATAATTTAGAAAGTATTTTGCTCTTTTGTATTCTCTTCTAAAAGATTTGTAATGAGCTGTGCTTCCACTAAGGTATTTATCAGGATGTACTAGCTTTTTACATAATCATAAATGTTGTTAACACATCCCTACATAGTAGAATTTAGATTTTTAATGTAAATAAAATGTTCTTTTTAAGTACATAAGTGTAGAAACTTTCTATGAGTGCTCTGTTATATCTATGAAATCTATGAAATCTATCCTATGATAGTGCTTCATTGTCAGGGGAAAAGAATCTTAGTTCAATAAATTATATTTACATGTGTCAAGAGTGTACAGAAAATCTATGACTTACTTAGCAATTTACCAAATATTAAAAATCCTTCCTCCTTCAGGATTATAACCATTTTATATATGACATTCCCATAGCAGTGAAGAAGGGAAAGCAGAAAAATAAAATAAAAACTTAATCCTATTATTTGCATACTGATTAGCATAGCATTTAACTAAATCTCTTGAAACTAAAATAAAATATTTTAATGTGAGATTTCCACATATGGACTACACACAGCATCTCTCAAGATGCCAAATTTTGTTACAGCTAATTAAAATCACAAGGCGATAACATCATAAACTTACTGCAATAACTTTAGAAATAAATGTGATGACTATACAAAGTGCTAGTGAAGGTGATGAGCTACTGGAGCTCTCATACATCATTGATGGCAATGAAAGATGGGGCAACCACTTTGGGGAACAATTCTTTAGTCTTATAAAGTTAAACCCACACTTAACCCTATGAACTGAAAATTATATTCCTAACTGTTTAACAAACTAAAAATAAAAATGTCTTCCCCAAAATATTATGTGACTGTGTATCACATAGAATCTCTTCTTAGTTATAGATAAGTATTTGAATAAATATCCAATGATGGAATACTATTCAGCAATACCAAGGAAAGGTAACGTCAGGCCAACACTACAGCTAAATATTGAATGTACCATGTTAAGTGAAAAAGAGGCAGTTTCAAAGTTATATGCTATGTGGTTTAATTTATATGATATCCTAGAAAGAGAAGCTGCAAGAATAGTAAACAAATCAGTAGTCACCACAGGCTTGGAATGGAAGGCAAGATTGTATAGAAAGGACAGAGAGAAATTTGGGTCTTATACTGAGTTTACAACCGCATGTATATGTCAAAGCTTGCAGGACTGCACATTTTACAAACTGAACTGTACTGTGTCTAAATTATACAACAAGAAAAAAATGTGGAAACATTATCCCGTGGAAGTCTTAGAAGAAGCATAGTGAAATAAATACTCAAGAAGTTCTGTCTTTGCCTCTGCTTCAACTCTTTGATAAGAGTATGACATCAGTAAATCACTTTACCTACTTATATCTCAGTTTTCTTATTTATATGAAGATACGTTTTAGTAATTTTAACACATTTTCTATTATGAAAATGAGAATAGTATAACAGGTGTGAAAGTTCCCAAGTTAAGCAAGTGCCCTATAAATTTGATTTCCTAAAATTAGATTGAGGTGATGGAACTTTACAGTTGTCTAGATCCATCAACTATACAGAATTTCACTGTTTCAACAAATATGATGGCAAACAATTGTATGTGAGTGAAATGACCTACATTTTATTCTATAAGGGCAGCTACATAAACTCTAAGTAGACATTGCAAGGAAAATTAGGAACGATGGTATATTTTAGATGAAAACTAACTTACAGTACTTGAATTTTTGTTGCAGTCTTGATCTGTGTTTCCACAGAACCTGACACCAAAAAATCTTAATAGTCTTACCTACAACAAGGAAAGTCACACAATATGCTAAGTGATAAGCCATTGGAGAAATTATTTAAACAGTAGTGTAAATCTTTAACTTCACTAAGTAGTGGCCATATTTATATCAGTGCCTACATTTTTGAGAAAATTGATTCAGTACTACCATCCTTAAAGAAGGACCTACAAAAGCTTCTGAGTTTATAACGTACTTGCTAAACAGAAGGTTTTTGTGGCTATCTTGGAGCAAGAGAGTTCATTGCACAACACACTATGTGGTCTTCCACTGGACAATGTGATCCTTGCAGGTTTGAATTTAACACTGACAAAGTAAAGTACTTTACAGCTGAAATACCAGAGAGATAATCTAGATAAAGATAGCAACCATATTTTCTGGATTTTTAAAATTAGTTAAATTTCACAGTGAAATACCTTACAATTATTTGACTTTTCATTATTATGTATATAGTATGTATAATTTTCTATACACAACTGCATATAGGTAATATACAATATGGTATATTATAATATATATGTTTATAGTTTTCAACTGCATACTGCAACTACCAATTGGTAGTTTCACTTCTTCAGTAGCATTTCTAAAGTCTATTCTTCATAGAGAATCTAGTGTCTTAATTTTTCAATATCAGTGAAGCACAGAATACTTCATTTAATACCTTTCAAAAATATGCAATTGAAGTGACCATGAAAATGTAGCTTCAGATCCTCAAAGCTAGAGAGTCTAACTAGCTGCAAATGACTCCTACTCTACTGCCATCTCTGGAATCCAACATCTTGTTCATGCTCTTTACACCCTCTTTTGGCCATTGCCAACCAGTGATTCAGCACAGCAGAGCTACTGAAGTAGACACCTTCCTGGGGCCTACAAAAACCAATAGTTAACATTATATTCAATGTTGACGACTGATGACTTTCTTGTAAGGTTTGAAAAAAGGTGAGGCTGTTTACTTTCACCATCTTTTCAACATTGCATTGAAGGTCTTCACTCTGGAAATAATCTAAGAAATTAAATAAAAGACATTCTTATTGGAAAGAGATAGGTAAAATACTCTTGTTTACAGATAACATGAAGGTTTACATAGAAAATCCTAAGTAATCTACAAAATGTTACAAGATCTAAAAAGTGAATTTTGTAGTTCCACTGTATGCAAATTCATTGAGTCAAATCAATTGTGTTTCTAGGAACAAAAAAATTGGACGCCAAACTCAATGGCTTATCCTCTAATCTCCGAATTTTCAGAGGCAGAGGCAAATAGATTTCCTGAGCCCGCTAGTACAAGAACAGCCTGGACAACTTGGCGAGACCCCATCCCTACAATAATTTTTTTTTAAGAATTAGCCAGGCATGGTGGTGTGTACCTGTAGTTCCAGCTACTTGGAAGGCTAAGGCAGAAGTATAGCCAGAGCCCAGCAGGTAAGAGTCTGGGTGGCTGAGAATGTGCCACTGCACTCCAGCCTGGGTGACAAAGTGAGATTCCAACACGAAAAAAAAAAGGAAATTAAAATTTTCTTTAAAGTACCATTTAAATAGCATTAAAATGGAAACTTTTGTTATTGTTTGTTAGTTTTGAGTTGGAGTCTCACTCTGTCACCCAGGCTGGAGTGCAGTGACTTGCTGCTCATAGCCACTGCAGCTTTGACCTTCTGGGTTCAGGCTATCCTTCCACCTCAGCCCTTCCAAGTAGCCAGAACTACAGGTTTGCAGTACCATGCCTGGCTAATTTTTGATCTACTGTAGAGATGAGGTCTTACCAAGTTGCTTGTGTTGGTCTTGAACCCCCTGGCTCAGGCAATCCACTGACCCTGGCCTCCCACAATGCTAGGATTACAGGCTGAGCCTTCAAGCCTAGCCAAAATGGAAGGTTTTATGGATTAATTTAGCAAAATATCTTCAGTAAAAACCACAAAATATTTCTGGGAAAAATTTTAAAAGGCTTAAATTAATTGAAAGATACAAATAATGTAAATCAAAGACTCATAAGTGTTAAGGTGATAGTCCTTCCTAAAATTGAGTATAGATTCAATGAATACTAACTAAAATCATTTTTAATATATAAATTCACAAACGTGTTAAGCTCTTACGTTTAAATGCAATGGATTTAAAATAACTCAAATAATTCTGATAAACAGCAGCAAAATCAGAAGATTTACACTATATAATTTTGAAACTTACTATAAGGCTAAAATAAGACAAAGCAGTTTTATTAAAGAAAATGTATAGATCAATATAACTGAAGAAGGAAAAAGGAATTGAATAGAAGAATGAATAAATCTCAAAAGCACTCAAAGTGAAAGGAACCAGATACAAATACTATAAACTATATGATTTTATTTCTGTAAAATTATAGAAAAGTCAAAGCTATATTGATATGAAGAAGATTAATGTGAATGGCAGGAGTAAATTCTAGTAGTGATGAAAATGTTCTATGTAATGACAGCAGTGATAATTGCACAACAGTTTTGGAAATTATATCTCAATAAAGCTGACAAAATCAAAATGAAAAATGATTGAAGACCTCAAATATTTTGTTTTCATGGGCTATATATTGACATTTGTGTGTTATAAATACTATAAAAATTTTAAATTTTTTTAGTTAATGCAAAGTAAAGCTAAGTAAAATAGAAACAAAAAATGCAAAGGATCAACAAGCATTAAAGCTTTTTTCTGATATAATGAATAAGATTGACAGATCTCTGGGCTGCTTAGAAAGAGAGAGAAGGTAGGGTTTGGTGGCTCAGCCTGTAATCCCAGCACTTTGGGAAGCCAAGGTCAGTGGATTGTCTGAGTCCACAGGTTCAAGGCCAGCCTGAGCAACTTGGCAAGACCTCATCTCTACAATAAATAAAAAATTATCCAGGCATGGTAGCACACTCCTGTAGTTTTGGCTACTTGGAAGACTGAGCTGAAGGATTGGCAGAGCCCAGCAGGCCAAAGCTGGGGTGACTGTGAGCATGCCACTGTATTCTAGCCTGGGTAACAGAGTAACAATCCAAATCAGAGAGAGAGAGAGAGAGAAATTTTGAAAAAATGCAATCAGAATAAAAAAAAGGCAATGTTACAACTGACCCTGAAGAAATACAAAAGATTATCAGAGGTCACTGTGAATATCTTTTTGCTAGTAAGCTAGAAAATCTAGAGAATACTAATACATTTCTGGAAACACACACCCTTTCAAGGTTGAAAAAGGAAGAAATTGAAACCCTAATGAGATTGTTAATAAGCCAAGAAGTTTATTCAGTAAGAGAAACTTCCCTGCCAATAAAATCCTCAGCCTCATGGTTTCTAAACTTAATTCTGTAAGATATATGAGAAAGCACTGATGCCAATCCTACTGAAAGTATTTCAAGTAATCAAGAAGGAAAGAATCCTTCCTAGCTCAAGCTACAAAGTAAATATCATCCTCATGCCCCCAAATGACAAAAACACAATGAAGGAAGAAAATTGCAGGCCAGTTTTGTTGATGAACATAGATAAAACAATTCTCAACAAGATTCTAGCAGATCACATCCAAAATCACATTACAAGGATCATTCAACATGACCAGTTGGTCTTCATTCTCTGGGTACATGGTTGATTCAGCATATGAAAATTAATAACTGTGGTCTACTGCATAAACAATGCAAAACCAAGAACCATATAATGATCTCAACAGACACAGGAAAAGCATCTGATAAAATCCAATATTCCTTCATGATAAAAACCAGCAGACACCTAGGCACTGAGGGAACATTCCCCAAAATAATAAGAGGTCATCTAAGGAAAACCCAAAACAAATATCATACTTAACAGAAGCTGGAAGTATTCCTCCTAAGAACCATAATAAGACAAGGATGTCCACTGTCACTATTCCAATTTAACATAGTACTGGAAGTCTCAGCCAGAGCTGAGGAAGGAAAGAGAAAGAGAAATTAGGGGTATTCAAATAGAAAAGATAAAGTTACATTATCTCTTTTTGCAGATGATATAATTCTGTACCTAGAAAACTTTAGAGAGTCTGTCAATAACTTCCTTGCACTGATAAATGACTTTGGTAACATCTCAGGATACAAAGTTGTGCAAAAATCAACTGCATTTCTGCATACCAATAGCAAGCAGGCTAAGAACCAAACTAAAAACACAATCTCATTCACAATGGTCACACACACACACACACACACACACACACACACACACACACACACTCAGTATACACCTAACCAAAGAATTGAAAGATCTTTACAATGTGAATTAGAAAATACTGCTCAAATAAATAAAGGGTGACACAAACGAATGAAAGAACATCTCATGCTCATAAACTGGAAGAATCAATATTGTCAAGATGTCCATACTACCAAAAGCAATCTACAGATTCAACACAATTTCTATCAAACTACCAGTAATATCTTTTACAAACCTATAAAAACAAATACTTAAATCCATAAGGAAGTAAATAAGAACTTGACTAGCTAAAGTGATCTTCAGCAAAAAGAAAAACCTGGTGGTATAACAATCCCAGACTTCAAACATTACTGCAAGTTTACTGTAACCCAAACATCAGGATACTGGTAAACATACAAACAAACAAACAAAAACATGTAGACCAATGAAAAGGATAGAGAATCCAGAAGTAAACCCAGAGAACTACAACTAACTCATCTTTGTGAAAGCTGATAAAAAGAAACACAAAGCAAAGGAAACTTTAGTTAGTAAATGATGCTGAGAAAACTGGCGAAACACATGCAGAAGACAAAAACTGAATCCCTATCTATCACCTTATACAAAAATTAACTCAAAATGGATCAAATATTAAATATGAAACCTCAATCTATAAAAATATTAGAAGAAAGCCTAGGGAACACCCTCCTAGACATAGGCCTAGGCAATGAATTCACGGCCAAGTCCTCAAAAGTCAATGGAACAAAAACTAAAATTGACAGATGGGACCTTATCAAGCTAAAAAGCTTCTGCACAGCAAAAGAAACCATCAAGAAAATCAAAGACAACACACAGAATGGAAAAATATTGCAAGCTCTGCATCAACAAAGGCCTAGCATCCAGGATCTATAAGGACTTCAAAGGAATTGACAGGAGTAAAACAACTCTATTAAAAATGGGCATAGGACATGAACCAGCAATTGTCAAAGGGAGACATATAAGCAGTCAGCAAACATGAAAAAATGCTCAACATCACTAATCATCAGAGAAATGCAAATCAAAACTACAATGAGATATTATTTTACACCAGTAAGTATGGCATTTATTAAAAAGTCAAAAAATAGAGGCCAGGTCTGGTGGTTCAAGTCTGAAATCCCAGCATTTTGGGAGAGTGAGACAAGAGGATTTCTTGAGCCCAGAGGTTCAAGACCAGCCTGGGCAACTTGGTGAGACCTAGTCTCTAAAATAAATCAAAAAATTAACTACACATGGAGGCACATGCCTGCAGTTCTAGTTACCTGGAAGACTGAGGAGGAAGACTGAGTATATCAGGTCAGTGCTGTGGTGGCCATGAGTGTGCCACTGCACTTGAGTCTGGGCAACAGAGTGAGACTCTGAATCAAAAAAAGAAAAGAAAAAAATCAAATTTAAAACAGGTAAATGAATTCATCCAAAATAATAATATTTTTCTATATATTTAAAGTGTCTCTAAAATTGTCTATTAATTAAAAATATATTTTATTATATTATATAATATGCAAAATTAAACTTTCAAAAAATGAAAAATCTGCTATACTTTAACATAAATATATTGTAAGAAAGTAATTATGCTTCTCAAAACAATTAATTCACTGAATGTAATAATATTGCTTTACATCTTTGCAAATCTCTTAATGTCTAGCTTGGAGACAACTAGATTCTCAAATCTGCTTCTGTACTGAATTTGTTGAGCTATACTTATGAAGAAAATCTAGTATCATGCACATATATATTTTGTTAGGGAATAATATTTTAGTCTCTTTTCAATTAATAGTTTCTTAAAAATATTTTGCAACATGGAATATGAGACCCTATATATAAACCTTTCCATTACTGCATTAAACTTTGAAAAGGTCTATTACCCATGCATGCAACACCAAACATGGTTAAAATAGAAAAAAAAATGATGTGACAAGCATTGTTCATGGTAGACAAATGTCATACACACATAATAAAAACAATCTGATATTATGTTTAAAGTTGGACATGCATAGACCTTAGAAAAATTTCCATGCCTGTGCACCTACAAAAATATTCATAGCAGTATTATTTGTAATACCAAGAAAAGCTGGAAACCTCCCAAATTTCCATCAAAGAATAATGTATAAATAAATTATAGTATATTTAGTGAAGCAATCTATTATAATTATATAGTACTACAAAGATTAAACAAAAAGGTATGTTCAACAATATGTATTAATTTTATGGAAATATTGTTGGCTTCACAAAAAATAAATTGCTTAAGAAAATATATAGTATAATACTATAGGATTAAAATAGGCAAAAATGAGTAAAATATTGCTTAGGAATGTATACATATGTGATGACCAATACAGCCAGTAAATGATAAGAAGACTATTCAAAATCATGTTTACCTCTAAGGGGAAGGCATGAAGTAGGAATTGGGGAAGAGAACATGTATCTTCCACAAACAGTGTATTTTAAATCTGAAGTGTGTATCTGTTTTATTATTAGGATTTTGATCCACAAGCTATATATTCTTTTATGCATGTTATTCAGGCTATCTATGTACATGTGACAGGATTATTCTTTTTTTTGTTAAAACAGGATTTATTGAGAGGACAGAAAAGCTCCCATAGTGGGAGGGTATCTGAAGGAATTGCCTGTGATAGGATTTTCCTAATAGCACTATTTAATCTTGAGCTAGGCCTTAGATACTATATTGTTTGCTGCCATGATGGTATGTATTCCTAAGACTTTTGATTTTGCATCTTCTTTATGGCATGCTGAGACTGCTTATGGTCACACTTATGTAAAATGGGGGATAAGATAAATCTGTCTCATATATAATAGTATTTTCCCAATGATCTGATAAAAGACTCACTTTTCAATCATGTAAACGTAGTTGTCCTGACTCTTAACATAGTTGTAGCTGAATCAGGGAAATTGTTTTTTGTTTGTTTGGTTTTTAACTAACCCTGTTTCTTCTGTTGGTCCATTAGCCTCTATTCTAAGAAAACACAAGCAGAGTTCTGCATAAAGTGTACCCAGAAATTGAACCACAAGCATTTGAAAACAATTAAAAATCAAAAGCAAACTAAATTAAATTTCTCATTCTACTTGTGGTACTTCTTGCATTTTGACTTCTGATTAGTTCTTTTTTGATTCATTCAGATCCATTTAAGGGCTGATGATTGAAGACAGCATTATTTTTATGTCTACCCTATCAACTTTAACAATCAGGCAGTAACAAGAGGTTATATATTTTTATAGCATTCTTTCAGGAAATTGAAAGATACTAACTTTGAGTTCTGACGTTATTTTAAGGCAAGACACACAGTTCATGATAAAAGTATATTTATGGATCTATACTAGAAGAGTTTATGTTATGCAAAAAAATTTCTGTAGGATTTTATAAGAATCATTCATGGATATGTTTTATTTAATAAGATCCATATATAACCTCAGTGGAATGGTCACAACTGCTACTTGGGCAAAACTCAACTGGACATTTTTTTCTGATTATCTAAAATTATTGATTTTATTTATTATGGGCTTTAATGCCTATCAAGTTTAAAAGACAGCTTTGTAAAAAAAATAAGTTAATACACCCTGCATCATTATATGACCTTAAAAAATTATACACTTTCTGATCTTTCCACCTCAGCCTTCCAATTAGATGGGGGAAAATCACATTTTAATAGGAATGCTTAGGTTGTATTGTATTAAAGGCAATTATCAGTGACAATTTAACATGTTTGGAACCAATAAAAAAACTAAAGGATTTATATAATTTACAAATGTTGTAAAAGAAAAAGTATATGTGTTCTTTAATTGCTAGGAAAACTTTTATTTCATGGGTTTCAATGATAAAAAAGAATTATAGGAGGGGGAACAAGATGGCAACAGCATAGGCAAACTTGTGAGATTCTCTGAACGTGAGTTCCCAAAAAGAATCTTACTGTTCTTCCCCCATCCCCCGGCCCACCACCAGCTGTGCTGGTCTGAGGCCTGGGGACCTTTGTCTTTTGCAGGGCCAGATATTGTGGCCCCCTGCTGCTGCTGTTCCACCATGTGTGTGGGAGTCTCAGGTCTCAGCTAGCTCGCTGGCTACATTGTCTCTCACCTGGCACCCAGCACCAAGCCACCTATCACTGAGGAGGCTCTGGGCACCTACCCCTCAGAAAAGCCAGTCCTATTCCTGGCTGAAGTACCCTGTGGGGGTCCCAGGACCACTCTCGCCATTCACCGCCTGCCCATTGGAGCTTTGGAGCTCTGGAGCTCTGGGCCCACCCTGGCTGAGGCACTCAATGCATGATCCCAAGCTTGGGGACCCAGAAAAGTGGATAGAAAAGGATCTACAAAAGAGAATCTGCCTCTGCCTTTCTCCAGGCAGAGATTTCCATTGCCCTGCCCACCTATCAACAAACTCCACCTTGGTTCCTAAGGTAACATCGCCAAACAGGAGAGAAAACCCCATCCCTAAGCTGAATCAGATAAAAGCAACTCCCAGGCAGTCAAACCCAAACTGAACCAAGACTACATACTGCTGAATGGACAGATTGTAAGGCATAAGGAAATAGGTTACAGTGTGGTCATACACCTGTTTGTGGATGCTAGAATCAGCATATTCATTCTGAACCACAGCATCCCTCTCAATTAAACCTCAAAACTGCAAAAAGTACAGATTGCAGCCTACACTTCAAGATCAAAAGTGAACAAAGACAGAAGACCCTCATAAGGAAGAATAGGGTATTGCAGAAGAGAAATGAAAGCAACCCCATATTCCCTCAAAAACAGAATTAAAGAAGGGGAGAGAAATGGGAAGAGAGAGAAAAATCTACACAAATGAAGAAAAACCAAAAGAAGAGTATAAGTCTCACCCAGACCGGTAGGAAGGCAGACACTGAGAAAACTGACTATGGAATGCAAACAATGAAGTGGCCCCAAATGAAGGGTCTCAAACTACAAACCTAGATATCAAGACATTAATGGAGAGATTAAAAAGAATTGAGGAGATACAAGAAGAAACTAGGAAGGAGCTGATATCTGAGATAACAGTAATAAAGAATACTGGGAATGAAATAAATAACAAACTGATAAGCATGGAAAGCAGAATTATGCAAGTGGAAGAAAGAATCTCAGAGCTTGAGGACCAAAATATAGAACTAATCCAAACTCTTAAAAACACAGAAAACAAGCTCAAAAAGACAGAACAAAACCTTCAAGAAACGAGCGATTACTTCAAGAGACCAAACCTAAGAGTAATGGCCTTTCTGAGGCAGAAAAAGAGACAGAGACCACACTGTAACAAACTTTCCATGAGATCATTTGAGAAAACGTCCCTTATCTAATCAGTGATGCAAAAATTCAAACACAAGAGATTCAGATAACCCCTGCAAGACAACAAATGAGAAGACCAACTCCTAGATACACAATAATTCACCTAAACAAAGTAGGCATAAAAGAAAAAATCCTAAAGGCAGCAAGAGAAAAAGATCAGACTACCTACCAGGGAAGACCAATTAGAATAGCAGCAGATTTATCTACAGAAACCCTGCAGGCTAGGAGAGCTTGGAGCCCTATCTTCAAAGTCCTAAAAGATAAACAATTTCAACCAAGAATAACCTCCCCAGCCAATCTAAGCTTCATCAGTGAGGGAGAATTAAAATATTTCCCAAATATCCAATCCCTAAGAACTTATGCTGCCACCAATCCCCCTGTACATGAAACACTTAAGAAAGTACTAAACACAGAAGAAAAGGAAAAAAGAACAACGTTCTTCACAAGAGTACAGGGAAAAGAATAAAACATACATGAAACAATCCCAAAACCAAAAGAAAGACAAAAAAAGAAAAAAAACAAGTGGAAAAACAACAACTCTATAAGAACTCTATGATAGGGATGAACTCTCACATTTCAATAATTAGCCTGAATGTGAAGGTACTAAACGCACCACTGAAAAGATATAGAATGGCAAAATGGATAAAATATCACCAGGTAACAATATACTGCCTTCAAGAGACCCATCTCACTAGAAAGGACATACACAGACTCAAAGTAAGAGGATGGGAAACAAATTTTCAGGCGAATGGAACACAAAAGAAAGGAGGAGTCAGGATCCTAATTTCAGACAAAATACCATAAGTTATCAAAAATTTAAAAAGATACAGAGGGCCACTACATAATGATAAAAGGTTCACTCCATCAACAAGAAATATCTATCCTAAACATATATGCACCCAACATAGGTGTGCCAACTTTCATAAAGCAACTTCTAGGAAAACTAAAGAAAGATATTGACTCTAACACCATCATAACTGGGGACTTTAATACGTCATTCACAACCCTAGACAGATAAAAAAATCAGCAATGAGATCCAGAACCTCAATGTGACTCTTGACCAAATGGACTTAATTGATACCTACAGAACACTTCATCCAAAGACCACAGAATACACATTCTACTCATCACCGCATGGAATATATTTTAACATCGACCATATAACTGGCCATAAATCAAACATAAGCAAATTTAAAAGGATTGAAATTCTACCATGCAACTTCTTGGACAACAGTGGAATAAAAATAAACATTGACACTAACAAGGGCCCCCAAAACCCACAAAGACATGGACACTAAACAACATGATGCTAAACAACGCCTGGGTCAATGATGAAATCAAAACAGAGATCCAAAGATACCTGGAAACAAATGAAAATGAGGAAACATCTTACCATAATTTCTGGGATGCCTTAAAAGCGGCAGTACGGGGAAATTTACATTCCTACAAACACACATGAAGAAAATGGAAGGAAAACAAACTAACAGCCTAACAAGTCACCTAAGGAAGCTAGAAAAACAAGACCACAAAAACCGTAATTTCAACAGAAGAATCCAGATCACCAAAATAAAAGTCCAAATTCAGGACATAGAAGACAGAAAGATAATACAAAAAAATCAATGAAACAAAAAACTGGTTCTTCAAAAGGATAAACAAAATTGATGTCCCCCTAGCTAGTCTCACCAAGAAAAAAAGAGAAAAAATCAAAATAAGCACAATCAGAAACAGAAAAGATGAAGTTACATCTCCCTGAAGAAATACAAAAGATCATCAGAGACTACTATGTACACTTGTATGGAAACAAACTTGAAAACCTTAAGGAAATGGAGGACTTTGTGACATCACACAACCTACCTAGGTTAGAACAAGAAGAAATTGAGACTCTAAATAGACCAATAACAATCAAGGAAATAGACTACGTAATAAGAAAACTACCTACAAAAAATTAAAAAAGCACTGGTCCAGATGACTTTCCAACAGAATTCTATAAGACATTTAAGGAGCTGATACCAATCCAACTGAAGGTATTTCAGGCAACAAAAAATAGATGGAACTCTCCCCAAATCATTTTATGAAGCCAACATCACATTTATACCCAAGCCAGGTAAAGATCCAATAAAGAAAGAGAACTACAGGCCAATATCTTTGATGAACATAGATGCTAAAATTCTCAACAAGATCCTAGCAAACTGGATTCAACAATACATCTCAAAAATCATCCATCATGACCAAGTAGGCTTCATTCCTGGGATGCAAGGCTGGTTCAGCATTTGTAAAAGCATAAATGTCATTAAATACATCAACAGATGTCAAAATAAAAACCACATGATTATATCATTAGATGCAGAAAAAGCTTTTGATAAATTTCAGCACCCCTTCTTGATAAAAACCCTTGAACATCTAGGCATATGGGAAACATACCTCAAAATAGTAAAAACCATCTATGAGAAACCCACAGCCAGCATACTCCTAAATGGACAAAAATTGGAACCATTTCCCCTGAAAACTGGAACAAGACGAGGATGCCCACTCTCACCCCTCCTGTTCAACATAGTATTGGAAGTCCTGGCTCGAGCAATCATAGAAGAGAAGGCAATCAGGGGTATCCAAATAGGAAAAGAAGAAGTCAAGCTATCTCTATTGCAGATGATATGATTGTGTACCATGAAAACTCAAGAAAATCTGTCAAAAACCTCCTTACACTGATAAAGGCCTTTGGCAAAGTTTCAGGATACAAAACAAAAGTGCAAAAGATATTTGGATTTCTTTACCTCAATAATAAACACACAGAAACCCAAATAAAAAGAACAATTCCATTCAGAATAGCCACACAATAAAATGAAATACCTTGGCATCTTCCTAACCAGAGACGTGAAAGACCTTTACAATGAAAACTACAAAACACTGCTCAAAGAAATCAAAGTTGACACAAACAAGTGAAAAAATATCCCATGCTCATGGATTGGATGAATCATAATTGTGAAGATGTCCATGTTACCTAAGGCAATCTACAAATTCAATGCCATACCCATCAAATTACTAGCAACATTCTTCTCAGACCTAGAAAAAACAACATAGGATTTCATATGGAAACACAAATGACCAAGAATAGCCAGAACAATCCTCAGCAAAAAAAAACCAAAAAACAAAAAGCAAAGCAGGTGGTATTACATTACCAGACTTCAAACTTTACTATAAAGCTACAAACATCGAAAGAGCTTGGTATTGGTATAGGAATAGGCATGTAACCAATGGAATAGAATTGAGATTCCAGAAGCAAAACCTTAATTTCTCAACCAACTCATCTTCAACAAAGGCTCCACCACTTATGACTGGGGAGAGGAGAACCTATTCAGTAAATGGTGCTGGGAAAACTGGCTGACGATATGCAGATGATTGAGACAGGACCCCTCTCTAACCCCATGCACAAAGGTTAACTCCAAATGGATCAGAGACCTAAATGTAAAACCTCAAACCATAAGAACCTTCGAAAATGAAGGACATAACCTCATGGAAATTGGAACTGGTCTCCAATTCATGAACAAAACCCGAAGCCCACAGGTCATAAGAGACAAGATAGACAAGTAGGACCTTATTAAACTGACAAGCTTCTGCAAAGCCAAAGAAACCATCAAGAGAGCAGGGATACAGCCTACAGACTGGGAAAAAGTATTTGCCAACACCAGGTAAGACAAAGGCTTAACATCTCTGATCTACAAGGAACTCAAATGTGCTGAAAAGAAAAAAACAAACAACCCCATTATAAAATGGGCAAAAGATATAAGCAGACACTTCACAAAGGAAGACATCCGAGCAGCCAACAGACACATGAAGAAATGTTCAACCTCATTAATCATCAGGGAGATGTAAATCAAAACCACACTGAGATACCACCTAACTCCAGCCAGAATGGCAATTATCAACAACTCAAAAAAGAACAGCTGCTGGAGAGGGTGTGACAAAAAGGGAACACTTCTACACTGTTGGTGGGAGTGTAAACTAGTGCAACCTCTGTGAAAAGCAGTGTGGCAATTCCTTAAAGCTCTAAATATCACCCCCCATATGACCCCGCAATCCCCCTACTGGGAATATATCCTGAAGAATTCAAATCACTCTATAAAAAATATACCTGCACACATATGTTTATCAAAGCATTGTTCCCAATAGCAAGAACCTGGAAGCAACCATGCTGCCCACCAAAAGAGGACTGGATTAAGAAAATGTGGTACATACACATGATGGAATACTACGCAGCCATAAAATAGAAGAAAATCATGAATTTCACAGCAACCTGGATGGAAGTAGAGTCTATAATACTGAGCGACCTCTCACAGAAACAAAGATCCGAGTATCACATGTTCTCACTCATATAATGGATGTTGAGCATCCAATGTAATACTATAAGAAAATGACTGACAGTAGTGGGAAACTATGGGGGAGGATGGGATTAACAGTAGCAAATATCTGTCTCAGGATGGGGAAACACCTCTTATCAACAGGTTGCCTGAATGAAATATATTTGTATACTTAATCCTTAACTGTACCCCACAACATCATAATAAAAATATTGATTAAAACAATTTTTAAAAAGAATTGTAAATTATGTGTTTTTTTCCTAAAAGATTTTATCATATGTTATGAATAAAATAAACTTACTGGCCAGACTTAGTGGCTCAGCCTATAATCCTAGCACTTTGGGAGACCAAGGTAAGTGGATTACCTGAGCCTGAGGGTTCAAGTCGGCCCAGGCAACTTGGCGGGACCTCATCTCTACAACAACTAAAAAATAACACTAGGTGGGTGAGATGGCATACACCTGTAGTTTCAGCTGCTTGGAAAACTGAGGTGGAAGTATCGCCAGAACCCAGCAGATCCAGGCTGCAGTGGCCATGAGCATGCCACTGCACTCCAGCCTAAATGAAAGAGTGAGTCTCCTACTCAAAAACAAACAAAAAAAGTCAGTAGAAAACAATTTTTCTGAATTTTTAGTTTCTTAATTTTTTACCATTTTTATTCTATACTTTCCTGCTGGTATTACAGGCTTGAGCCACCATGCCTGGCCATCTACAGGTTTTTAAAAGTACATCACACATTGCTTGAGCTCCCCAGTGGCTTCCCTTATGCAATATAGTTACAAATTCCCTAATAATTGTTTTTTAAACCATTTTTCTGCATTGAGGAGGATCTACCTCCCTTCTTGGTTGGGACAGCTCCCATCTTTTTCATGTCTTCTACTTCCCTTTCAGTAAACTGTGGCCTTATGGTGATTACAGACAAGTTATGGGTAAGATTCAGAAGCTTAATTTCTTTCTTTAAGGCAGTCTCTTTGACTACTTCATCAGTCAATTTATAACCAACTGCCTCAAAAAACTTCCCTGTTGATGACAATTTACATGTGTGACAACTATTTCAGTGGGGAGTAGTAAATTTTCTAAATCTTGTTTAATTAGTTCCCCATGGACTAACACTTTTTGTCTACTGTTTATTGAGATGCCTTTCCATCCAGAACTTTCCAAAAGTATGTACTATTCCATAATCATATTTAGAATCTGTATAGATTGTACTTTCCTTATATGTAAGTATTTTCAGGGCTTGACTAAGAGCATAAAATTCACAAGTTTGTGCAGACCATGATTTAAGTAGCCTCCCTTATTTGCAAATGAATAGGTTATTCCCATCAATAAGTGAATACCCATTATGCCTTTTTCCTTCATCCACTCTGGAGGAGCCATCTAGGAACAATCTAACACCAGCATAAAGTGGATTTTCTCTCAGATATAATCTGGTTTTAGCTTGATGTTCAATAATATCTAGGTAGTTATGATCCAATGTCTTCTGATCTTCCTTTTCCCTGACCTTCAGGAAACTGGCTAAATTCATATGAGTCTGTAGTTAATATTAAGTCATCCCTCTCTAATAACATTACCTCATATTTTAAGATTCTGGAGTCAATAAACCAACAGGTGGTTCTGTGATTCAGGATGGCCTGAACTTGATTATGGCAGTAACCAGAAGGGTTCCTTCAAAGGTTAACTTCCAATTTTCTTCAAGTAGCAAGGTGGTAGCTGCAATGTCCTGAACACATTCTGGCCAGCCCTTGGGCACAGGATCTAATAGTTTGGATATAAAGGCTAGGGATTACCTTCCCCCACCCCAACCTTGGGTAAGTACACCAATGACTGTTCCTTGATCAGTTACTATAATTGACTGGCCCTTTCTGCCATGGTTATCCCAGTGACTGGCACTCCTGTGTGGTGAGCGCCCTGTGACTACACCTCCTCTGTGTTAGGTGTCCCAATGACTGACGTGCCTCTGTGATTTGTGCCCAATTGACTGACCCTCCTCTCTCAATATGTCCTGTGACTGATCCCGCTCTGTGTTCTGTGCCCAGAGACTAGCTTTCTTCCGTGATCACTCCCAGTGACTGGGTCTCCTACATTATGCGTGTGTCAGTGACAAACCCTCCTCCACAATGGGTTCCACACTGACTGTCTCTGACCCTCCTTCATAATGTGTGCCCTACTGTCTATCCCTTCTGTCTAAGGGTGACCCTGTAACTGGGTCTTCTCTAGATTGGGTGAAAAGACTTCTTTGTGATGGATTTCCCTGTGACTGGCCTCCTCAGTGATGAGTTCTACGATGACTGCTCCTCCTTTGTGATGGTTGTACCAGTGAGTGATCCTCCTCCATAATGGGTACTCCAGTATCTGGCCCTCCTCTATATTGGTGCCATAGTGTCATGCCCTCTGTGGGATGTTTCCACAAGTAACCTTCTTTTGTCTTTGGTGGCCCCTTGACAGGCCTTTCTCTGTTATGGGAGTCCTAGTGACAGCCCCTTTTCTGTGATGAGTGCCAAAGCTTTTCTTTGTGATTGGTGCACCAATAACTGGTTGTCTTCTGTTAAAGCTGTACCAGTGTCTAACCCTCCTCTGTGATGGATGCCTCAGTGACTATACTCTATGATGAGTGATCCAGAGACTAGGACTCCTCTGTGATGAGTTTCACAGTAACCGATTCTCCTCCATAATTGGTCCTCCAGGGTCTAGGCCTCTTCAATGATCTGTACCCCAGTGAATGGTCCTCCTTCATAAAGTTTGTCCCAGTGACTAGTAATCTTCGTTAATGGGCACTCCACACTCCACTTTCTAGGCCTCCACCATAATGGGTGTTATAATGACTGACCCTTTTTTGAAATGGGTGTCCTAGTCACAGAGTCTCATCCATAATGTGTGCAACAGTGACTAAGTTTACTCTGCAAACGGTGCCAGAGTGACTGGGATTCATAGATGATGGGTTCCCCAATGGCTAGCCTTCCTCTGTGATAGATGGTTCAGTGACTTTGTTTCCTCCATTTTTGGTGCCACAGTGACTGGTCCTACTCTGTGACTGGTGCTTCGATGACTGGCCATCCTCTGTGATGCATCTCCAGTGACAACCCTCTTGTGATAGGTGTCCTAGCATCAGAATTTCACCAAAATCGGTGCCCAAGTGACTAATCTTCTGTTATGTGTGCATCCCTCCATAATGAGTGCTCTAGTGTATGGCCCTCCTCTGTGAAGAGTGTGTCAATCATTGGGCTTCTTCATATGAGGTGCTCCAATTACTGGGCCTCTTTCATATTTGTTGCCCCAGTGACTTGTTTTTCTCCATTTGGGTGCCCCTGCAAATGGTCACCTTCTGTCATGGTTTTCCTAATGACTGGCTCTCCCCTATGATGGGTGCCACAATGACTGTCTTTCATCTGTGATTGTTGTCCCAGTGACTAGCCTTCCTCCATAATTTTTTCCCAGTGACTTCCCCATCTCTATGATGGGCAAACAACGACAGGCCTTACTCCAAAATGGGTGTTACAGAAACTCACCCTATGTTGTGACAGATGCCCTGTGAATGGCCTTCCTCTGGGATTGGTGCCCAGTGACTGAGTTTCTCTATATTGGTGCTAGAGTGAATGACCCTTCTCCATTATTGGTATTCCACAGACTGTGCCTCCTCTGTGGTTTGTGCATAATGACAGACTCTCATACAAAATGGTTTCCCTAAGGACGAAACTTCCTCTGTGATTGGTGTCCCACTTACTAAGCTTCCTCCATAATGGGTGCCCCAGTGATGGGCCTTCTTTGTGTACCAGTGACTGGGCTTCCTCCATGATGTGTGCCCTAGTGATCTACCCTACACTGTGACTGGGATACCAGAGATTGCTCTTCATATATGATGGGTGTCCCAGTGACTGGCTCTCCTTAGTGATGGGTGTCACAATGATCGGGCCTTCTCCATAATGACTGCCCCAGTGACTGGCCCTCATCTGTGACCATTGCCACATTTATTTGTTCCCCATAATGGTTGCCCCAGTTATTAACCAACCTCTATGATGGGTGTTGAAGTGACTGATCTTCCTCCATAATGGGGGTTGCAGTACAGGACTTCTGTTATTGGAGCCACAGTGAATGGCCCTCCACTGTAATTGATGTCCGAGAGAATAATGTGCTTTTGTGATGGGTGTCCTAGTAACTGGTTCTTTTCAAAAATGGTGCACCAGTTACTACCCTCGTCTGTTATGTCTTTCCTAGTGGCAAGGTCCTATCTGTAATTGGTGGCAAAGTGACTGAACCTCCTTTGGGATAGACGTCTCAGTGAATGAGGCTTCTCCATAATGTGTTCCTCAGTGACTGGGCCTCCTCTTTGGTGGGTGATCCCTTTGACTATCTGTCCTCTCTGATGCTTGCCCCAGGAACTGGCTCTCATCTGTGACATGTGTCCCAGTGACTATCTATCCTCTGTGATGGTTGTCCCCATGACTGACTCTTCTCTGCCATTGAGTAACTTTTTTCTACTGTGATTGCCTCAGTGACTGGCCCTCGTCTTTAAAATACACCCTAGTGGCTGTCATTCCACTATGATGGATGTCTGAGTAAATGGACCTCTTCTAAAATGTGAGCCCCAGTGAGTAAATCTTCCCTGTGATTGGTGCTCATATTACTGGCCCTTTTCCATAATAGATGTCCTAGTGAATAGTCCTCCTCTGTGACAGGCAGCCAGTGACCCTCTCTCTTCTCTGAGGTTTTCTTTGTGATGGGTATTTCCATTATGGGTTTTCGAGTGACAGGAACTCTGCTTTGAAGGATGCCTCTATATGAAGATACTGGTCCTTCTTAATGATAGGTGACTCAGTGACCGGTCTCCCTCTGTGATTGGTGTCCCAGTTACTTGGCCTCCTCCATAGCGTTTTCCCCAGTACTGGTCCTCTTTTGTGATGGGAATAACTTTGACTGAAATCCCTCCATTATGTGTTCCCCAGTGACAGGGCCTCCTCTGTGATTGATACCTCAGGGACTTAACTTCATATCTGGTGGGTGCCCCAGTGACTAGCACTTTTCTCTGATGAGTGTCACATTGACTTGGCCTCTTCCATAATGGATATACCTGTGACTAAACCTCCTCTGAGATTGGTGCCACAAGGACTGGCCATTATCTGTGATTTGTGAACCATTGACGAGTCCTTTTCTGTGATGGTTGTCTTAATAACTGGACCTCTTGCAAAGATAGTGCCCAGCATCTAGCCTTCCCCTGTGATGGGTGCCAAAGTTTCTGGACCTCCTCCATAATGGGTGCCTCAGTGACTGGCCTCTTTTATGGCTGCTGCAGTGACTAGGCCTCTTCCATAATATGTGCTCTTTTGAATGGGTCTCCTCTGTTAATGATGCCTTATTGACTGGACCTCCCCTTTATTGGGTTCCCCAATGACTAGTCCTCCTCTGTCATGGCAATTCCAGTAATTGAATCTCCACAATTATCAGTGTGTCCGAGTAACTAGCCTTCCTTTGTGGTTGGTGTTCCAGTAACTTGTTCTCCTCTGTCATAGATCCCTCAGTAACTGGTTCCCCTCCTTGTTGGATGATGCTGTTGGCTCTCCATTGTGAAATATGCCCCATTGGCTGATAATCTTCTGTGATGGGTGCTCCAGTGACTATCTTTCCTCTGTGATCACTGTCACAGAGCTTGCATCCCCAAAATGTTGGATGCGCCAGTGACTAACTCTCCTTTACTATGTGTGTCCCAGTGGCAGACCTTCTTAGTAATAGATGCTCCAGTGACTGACCTTCCTTCATAATAACTACTCTAGTGACTAAAGCTGTTTGGTGATGGGAATTCCATTATCTGGTCATTTTCCAAAATGAGGTCCCGGAGACAAGCCCTCCTTTGTGATGAATGTCCCAGTGACTTGTCCTCCCTGTAAGGGTTGCCCCAGTGAATGGCCCTCTTTTGTGATGGGCATGACAATGACTGAGTCTTTTCCGCAATTGGTGCTTCTGTGGCTGAGCATCTTCTGTGATTGGTACCCAAGTAACTGGTCATCCTTTATAATGAGTGCCCCAGAAACTTACCATCCTCTGATGGGTGCTTCAGTGTTAGTCCCTTTTGATTGGTGCACTGTGAGTGGCTCTCCTCTCTGAATGACGCACCAGACTCTTGTTTTCTTCTGTAATGTATTCCTCAGCGACTGGTTCTCCTCTGTGATAGGTTTTCCCTTGAGAGACTATCCTTATTATGAGTGCTCCAGTGACTGCCCCTTCTCTGTGTTGGGTGCCCAGTGACTGGCCCTCCTTTGTGATGGGTTCCCCAGTGCTGGCCTTCTTCTGTGATGTCTGTTCCAGTGATGGTCCCTACATTGCATGGCATGCCTCGATGAATTTCCTTCCTCTGAGAAGGCTTCCTGATTACTAGTCCTTTCTGTGATGGCTGTCATAGTTACTGTACCTCCTCTGTGATGGGTGCCTCAGTGATTAACCATCCTTCATTAGGGGTCCCACATTGACTATGTCTCCTAAGTTTATGGGGCTTCAGTGACTAGCCCTTCTCCACAATGGGTGCCCTAGTCACTAGAACTCCTCTAAGAAGTGTGTTTAAGTAACCAGGCCTCTTGCATAATGGGTATCCAAGTGACACAACCTCCATTGTTATGGGTTTCCCAGTGACTGCCCCTCCTCAGTGATATGTGTTCCAGTGATTTGCCCTTTTCTGTGATGGTTGTCCCAGTAAACAACTTTCCTCTTTGAAAAATACCATAGTACTGATCCCTCTCTAAGATGGGTGCCACAGTGACCAACATTACTCTCTGAAAACTGGCCCAGTAACTGGGTCTCTTACATAATGATTTTCCCAGTGATAAATCCTCTTTCATTATGGGTGACCTATTCAATATGACTCCTTGGTAATTGGTGCCCCAGTAACTGGCTTTTCGCCCTAATGGATGACCTAGTGATTAGCTTTCCTCTGTGATGAGTGTACCAGTAACTGGACCTCCTCCATAATTGGTGCCCTGTGACAAGATTTCTATTATAACAGGATTGCTAAAGATTGCCCTTCTCAGAAATGTATACCCCAGTGAAAGACCCTCCTCTGTAATGTTTTTCATATTGACTGGCCTCCTGCCTAATGGGTAACCCAGTAATTAGCACTCATCTCTTATGAGTGCCACAAAGACAAGTCCTCCTAAGTGTTGGATGTCCCAGTGACTGGCCTTCCTCTGTGGGGTGTGCTACTGACTTATTCACTTCTGTGATGAGTTATCAAGTGAATAGACCTCCTCTCTCATTGCTGTTTCTATCACTGCCTCTACTCTGTGATGGATGCCCCAGTGTGTGGCCCTGTTCTGTGATTGATACCACAGTGACTAGCCTGCTTTCATGATGGCTTTCTCAGTGACTTAATCTCTAATGTGATGGGCGCCACCATGACTGGCCCTCCTCTGTGATGGGTTCTTCAGTGACAGGGTCTCCACTTTGATGGGTGTCTAAGTGACTAATGATCCTCTGTGATGGTTTCACCAGTGACTGGGATTTCTTTTATTGGGTACCATGGTGACTAACTCTCTTCAATGATGGGTTCCATATTAATTCGGTCCCTCTCTTTGACAGGTGCCTCAGTGACTTTGTCTCTTCTGTAATATGTTCCCCAGTGACTAGCTAGCCTACTTCTGTAATAGGAACCACAGTGACAGGCCCTCCTCTGTGATGGAATGTTCCAGTGACTTGTTTTCCCTGTAATATGTGCCACAGGGACTGGCACTCCTCTGTGATGGGTGCCAGTGGGACAGACCCTCTTCTGTGATTGGTGTCCAGGGACAACTCCATGTATGACGGGTACCCTTTTGGCTAGCCCTCCCCTGTGAAGGGTGTCTCAGTGACTTGGCATTCTTCATTTTGAGTTTCATGTCATAGTTACTGGGCACCCTTTGTAACAAGTGCTCCGGTGACTGACATTCATAATTGATGGATTCTCCTATTATTAGTACTCCTCAGTGATGAGTGTCTTAGTAAGTGTTTTTTTGCTTTTGCTTTTGTTTTGTTTTTTATGGCTGCTCCAGTCACTAATCCTCCTCTGTGATCAGTGCTCCTGTATCTGTGACTTCTTCATAATGGACGTCCCAGTGATTGACCCTCCTTTATGAAGAATGTCCCAGTGATTCAACCTCTTCCATTATAGGTGTTCTGTTGATTTTTCCTTTCTAATGATTGGTGTCTCAGTAAAGGACCCTTTTCCAAATTGGGTACCCCAGTGTATAGTTCTCCTCTGTGATAGATGCGTGTGTGACTGTGCCTCCTCCGTATTGGATGCTTCAATGACTAGCCCTCCTCTGTGAGGGGTAACCCCATGAATTTTCTATTATGGGTGCTCCACTGACAGCATTTCCAGTGTGTTGTGTCCCAGTGAATAGCTCTCATCTGTGTGACTGCCTCAGTGACTGCTGTGTGATGGCTATTTCAGTGACTGGACCTCCTCCTAAAGGTTGCTATAGTGACTAACCTTCCTCTGTAATGGGTGCCTCCATTACTGGCACTTGTCTGTGATAGGTGCCAAATTGACTCTGCGTCCTTTGTGATTGGTGTCCCAGTGACTAGCCCTCATCCATAATAGTTATTCAATGTCTAGATCTCATCTCAGATGGGTACTCAAGTGACTGTCTTTTTTCTATTATGGGTGCTCCATTGACTGGTGCTCCACTCGGATGGGTGCACCAGTGAGAGGTCCCCCTTAGTTATTGATGCCACAGTGCCTAGGCCTCCTCCACAATGGGTGTACAGATGATTGACCTCCTCCAATATGGGTACCATTCCTCTGTGAATGATGCTCCCGTGACTGGCCCTTCTATAATTGTCACAATGACTGGTCCTCTTTGGTGATGGATGTTCCACTATTGTGGCCCCTTTAAAATTGGTGACCTAGTGACTGGTCCTACTTTGTGATGGTTGTTCCAGTGAGTGATCCTGTTCTATAATGTGTTCCCCAGTGACTGTGCATTCTCTTAATTGGTGACCCAGTGACTGACTTTCATAAATCACGGGTGCCCCAAGAACCATACCTCTTCTGTGATGGCTGTCTTGTTGACAAGGCCTATTCTCTTTTTGTTACCTCAGAGACAGTCCATCTTTGTGATTTATGTCCAGTGGTAGACTAACATATGATGGGTGCCATAGTAAATTCCTCCCACCCATGATGGTTTCCTGGTAACTGGACATTCTCCAAGATGAATGCCCCAGTAAATAAACCTCCTGTTGGGTGCTGAAATTTCTGGACCTTCTTTTTTTTTTTTTTTT
>NW_007253000.1:0-2860 GCF_000164805.1 Carlito syrichta | reverse complement strand
GTTCCAAGCAAACAATTACAAATTCCATGATGCATGACGTGCTTCACAAACTTACATTAAAATCACAGGTGCACAATTTCAATACAGATTGTTCAAAGTGTTTTCCATAATGTTCAATAAATCACTCATATTATACTCTTTGTTCTAAACCCTGATTAATACAAAAACTTTCTAAGTTAACTCTAGGTTCAACCCAAGTTCACTGACTCCTAGTATTTTTAACGATTAATATTATCAACTTAACACTATACTGTAATGTATAAGTTTACTTAAATGACTTAATTTTTATTTATTCCATTAACCTATTATGATTCAACATAGTGCCCTGTAATTCTATAACAATTAATTCACAACTTATTCTTGAATTACAAAACCTTACCATGACTTATATGAGTTTCATATATCTAAACTTTAATTTTTATATAATCTGATGATTGAACTTTAATACTATGCTATATCTTATTAAGCTAATACCTTATCATTAATTCTTTCATAAATCTTATGGTAGTTGTCATACTCTTGAACAAGGAAATGTATGGTTGCCATGACAATGGCCACGGACTGGAGCAAACAGTGCTTCGGTATTTAACGAAACTAGAAGAAACGTTCTGCCTGGTTAGAGGCAGGGCGATTAAACTATTATGGTAATTTAGTTTCTAATCTTAGCTCTAGGGGAGACTACTTTCGGGAACAAGAGCTGATTAACCAGTATACCAGGAAATAGAAGTTAAAAAATATCTTAAGAAGAAATACAGCTTAGAAAGACAGAGAAACACAAAATAATTCTGCTGTGCAACTTTCCATCAGGTGTATTGAGATTTACTTATAAGTTTTACTGCCATGTATGCACACTGGGTCACTAATCACATGCCAAATATTATAGGTATAACTGATATCCTATGTCAGAGGCGATCTTCCAGATGGGCCTTTACAGGCCTCAGCCATGTAGCTATAGATGTTGGCTCCCAACAATGACTGTCCCTCCTCTGTGATGGGTTCTTCAGTGACAAAGTCTCCACTTTGATGGGTGTCCAAGTGACTAATGATCCTCTGTGATGGTTTCACCAGTGACTGGGATTTCTTTTAATGGGTACCATGGTGACTAACTCTCTTCAATGATGGGTTCCATATTAACTCGGTCCCTCTCTTTGACAGGTGCCTCCGTGACTTTGTCTCTTCTGTAATATGCTCCCCAGTGACTAGCTAGCCTACTTCTGTAACTGGTACCACAGTGACAGGCCCTCCTCTGTGATGGAATGTTCCAATGATTGGTTTTCCCTATAATATGTGCCACAGGGACTGGCACTCCTCTGTGATGGGTGCCACTGGGACAGACCCTCTTCTGTGATTGGTGTCCAGGGACAACTCCATGTATGATGGGTACCCCTTTGGCTAGCCCTCCCCTGTGAAGGGTGTCTCAGTGACTTGTCATTCTTCATTTTGAGTTTCATGTCATAGTTTCTGGGCACCCTTTGTAACAAGTGCTCCGGTGACTGACATTCATAATTGATGGATTCTCCTATTATTAGTACTCCTCAGTGATGAGTGTCTTAGTAAGTGTTTTTTTGCTTTTGCTTTTGTTTTTATTTTTTATGGTTGCTCCGGTCACTAATCCTCCTCTGCGATCAGTGCTCCTGTATCTGTGACTTCTTCATAATGAATGTCCCAGTGATTGACCCTCCTTTATGAAGAATGTCCCAGTGATTCAAACTCTTCCATTATAGGTGTTCTGTTGATTTTTCCTTTCTCTTGATTGGTGTCTCAGTAAAGGACCCTCTTCCAAATTGGGTACCCCAGTGTATAGTTCTCCTCTGTGATAGATGCGTATGTGACTGTGCCTCCTCCATATTGGATGCTTCAATGACTAGCCCTCCTCTGTGAGGGGTAACCCCATGAATTTTCTACCTCTATTATGGGTGCTCCACTGACAGCATTTCCACTGTGTTGTGTCCCAGTGAATAGCTCTCATCTGTGTGACTGCCTCAGTGACTGCTGTGTGATGGCTATTTCAGTGACTGGACCTCCTCCTAAAGGCTGCTATAGTGACTAACCTTCCTCTGTAATGGGTGCCTCCATTACTGGCACTTGTCTGTGATAGGTACCAAATTGACTCTGCGTCCTTTGTGATTGGTGTCCCAGTGACTAGCCCTCATCCATAATAGTTATTCAATGTCTGGATCTCATCTCGGATGGGTACCCAAGTGACTGTCTTTTTTCTATTATGGGTGCTCCATTGACTGGTGCTCCACTCGGATGGGTGCACCAGTGAGAGGTCCCCCTTAGTTATTGATGCCACAGTGCCTAGGCCTCCTCCATAATGGGTGTACAGATGATTGACCCTCCTCCAATATGGGTACCATGGTGAATGGGCTTGCTCTGTGAATGATGCTCCAGTGACTGGCCCTTCTATAACTGTCACAGTGACTGGTCCTCTTTGGTGATGAATGTTCCACTATTGTGGTCCCTTTATAATTGGTGACCTAGTGACTGGTCCTACTTTGTGATGGTTGTTCTAGTGAGTGATCCTGTTTTATAATGTGTTCCCCAGTGACTGTGCATTCTCTTAATTGGTGACCCAGTGACTGACTTTCATAAATCATGGGTGCCCCAAGAACCATACCTCTTCTGTGATGGCTGTCTTGTTGACAAGGCCTATTCTCTTTTTGTTACCTCAGAGACAGTCCATCTTTGTGATTTATGTCCAGTGGTAGACTAACATATGATGGGTGCTACAGTAAATTCCTCCCACCCATGATGGTTTCTTAGTAACTGGACATTCTCCAAAATGGATGCCCCAGTATATAAACCTCCTGTTGGGTGCTGAAATTTCTGGACCTTTTTTTTTTTTTTTTTTTTTTTT
>NW_007252999.1:282137-283828 GCF_000164805.1 Carlito syrichta | reverse complement strand
GGCTGTGGTGGCCGGGAGTGGCCACTGCACTCCAGTCTGAGCAACAGAGTGAGACTCCAATTCAAAAAGAAAAAAAAAAGAAAAAGAAAAAGAATAAAAGACATGCAATAATAAAACATTTAGCATCTTCATTTTTAAGTAAACAATAGATACTTGATGATTCTTAGGGAAAACAGTACTGTTTTGTTTTGTTTAGAGTAGGAGTTTCACTCAGTCGCCCAGGCTAGATGCAGTGGCACTCCCATGGCTACAGCAGCCTCGACCTGCTGGGCTCAAATGATCCTTCCCCCTCAGCCTTCCGAGTAACTGGAACTACAAGCATGCACAACCATGCCTGGAAAATTTTTTGATTATTGTAGACACCAGTTCTTACCAAGTTGCCCAGACCGGTCTTGAACCCCTGGGCTCAGGCAATCCTTTTTCTTAGTCTTCCAAAGTGCTGAGATTACAGACGTAAGCCACAGGGCCTGGCCCAATTTTTTTTTTTTTTTTTTTGAGTTGGAGTGTCACTCGGTTGCCCAGACTGGAGTGCAGTGGCTGCTCCTGGCCACCGCAGCCTCATCTGCTGGGCTCCAGCGCTCCTTCCGACTCAGCTTTCTGGGTAGGTGGAATTACAGGCATGCGCTACCACGCCCGGTTGATTTTTTTTTGATTTATTGTAGAGATAAGGTCTCACTGCCCAGGCGGGTCTCGAATCCGCGGGCTCAGGCAATCCACTCATCTCAGCCTCCCAAAGGCGCTGGATTACAGGCTGAGCCACCGAGCCCGGCAATTCTTGAATTTTTAATTTTTTTGTAGAGATAAGGTCTTGCTATGTTTCCCAGTCTGGTTTCTTTCTTCCTTTCTTTTCTTTTTTTTTTTTTTTTTAGTTGGAGTCTCACTCTGTCACCCTGACTAGAGTGCAGTGGCCGCTCCCGGCCACCACAGCCTCGATCTGCTGGGCTCCGGCAATCCTTCCGCCTCAGCCTTCCAAGTAGCCAGAATTACAGGCACACACTACCACGCCCGGCTGATTTTTTGATTTATTGTAGAGTTGAGGTCTCGCCAAGTTGCCCAGGCGGGTCTCAAACCTGCGGGCTCAGGCAATCCACTCACCTCAGCCTCCCAAAGCGCGGGATTACAGGCTGAGCCACCGAGCCCGGCTTTTTTTGATTTATTGTAAAGATGAGGTCTTTCTAAATCGCCTAGGCTGGTCTCAAATCTGAGGGCTCAGGCAATCCTCTCACCTCTGCTTCCCAAAATGCTGGGATTATAGGCATGAGCCGCTGCTCCAGGCCTTTCTTTCCTTTTATCACTGTCTAATAGTCTAGGGATGACCAGTTTAAAATGAATGAACAGCATCTCACTGTTATTAACACAAAATGCTATTCCTATGAGTTGAATAATATGCATGATTGTATTAGGTATTACATAAAATTGCTTATAAGATTTCTGCCCTCTAGCAGTTTAAAATAGGCAACAAGAGCCGGGCTCTGTGGCTCAGCCTGTAATCCCACGCCTTTGGGAGGTTGAGGTGAGTGGACTGCCTGAGCCTGCAGGCTTGAGACCCGCCTGGTCAGTGAGACCTCATCTCTACAATAAACCAAAATATCAGCCGGGCGTGGTAGCGCATGCCTGTAATTCCGGTTACTCGGAAGGATCGCCGGAGCCCTGCAGGTCGAGGCTGCGGTGGCCGGGAGCAGCCACTGCAC
>NW_007252999.1:279761-282117 GCF_000164805.1 Carlito syrichta | reverse complement strand
ACAGAGTGAGACTCCAACTAAAAAAAAAAAAAAAAATAGGCAACAGGCCTGGCATGGTGGCTCATGCCTGTAATTCCAGAACTTTGGGAGGCCAAGGTGACAGGATTGCCTGAGCCCACAGGTTCGAGATCAACCTAGGCAACTTGGCAAGCCCTCATCTCTACAATAAATAAAAAAATTAGCTAGGAGTGGTAGTGCACACCTGTAGTTCCAGCTACTTGGTAGGCTGAGGTGGAAAGATTGCCTCAGCCCAGCAGGCCAAAACTGTGGTGGCCTTGAGTGCGCCACTGCACTCTAGCATGGGAGATAGAGTTAGACTCCGACCCAAAAAAATAAAATAAAATAACATAAAGTAAAATAAGCATCAAAGAGGACATGGCTCATGCCTGTAATCCCAGCATTTTAGGAGGCAGAAGCAAGATGACTGTGTTTGAGCCCAGGGATTCGAGACCAGCCAGGGCAACTTCGTGAAACCTTGTCTCTACAATAAATCAAAAAGTTAGCCGGGCTCGGTGGCTCAGCCTGTAATCCCGCGCCTTTGGGAGGCTGAGGTGAGTGGATTACCTGAGCCCGCGGGTTCAAGACCCGCCTGGGCAGCGAAACCTCATCTCTACAATAAATAAAAAATTCAGCCAGGCGTGGTAGCGCGCGCCTGTAATTCTGGCTACTCGGAAGGCTGAGGTGGAAGGATCGCCGGAGCCTAGGAGGTCAAGGCTGTGGTGGCCGGGAGCGGCCACTGCAGTCCAGTTTGGGCAACAGAGTGGGAATCCAATTCAAAAAAAAAAAAAAAAAGATAATAATAAAATAGTCGGTGACGGTGGCTCAAGCCTGTAATACCAGCACTTTAGGAGGCCAAGGTGAGAGGATTGCCTGAGTCCAGGGAGTCAAGACCAGTCTGGGTAACTTGGAGAGAACTCATCTTTACGATAAATCAAAAAATTAGCTTCGCGTGGTGGCATGTGCCTATAGTTTCAGCTGCCTGGAAGGCTGAGGCAGAAAGATCACCTGAGTCCAGCAGGTCGAGACTGCGGAGGCTATGAGCGTGCCACTCACTGCACTCCAGCCTGGATGACAGACTGAGACTACTATTTTTAAAAGTCCCAGAAAACAAAAACTAGCCGGGCTTGGTGGCATACGCCTGTGGTTTCAGCTATTTTGAAGGACAAGGCTGCGGTGCATTGAGTGTGCCACTGTACTTCAGCCTGGGCGATAGAATGAGACTTCAAATCAAAAATAAATACATAGCCGGGCTCAGTGGCTCAGCCTGTAATCCCATGCTTTGGGAGGCTGAGGTGAGTGGACTGCCTGAGCCCACGGGTTCGAGACCCACCTGGGCAACTTGGCGAGACCTCATCTCTACAATAAATCAAAAAATTAGCCGGGCGTGGTAGCGGCCGCCTGTAGTTCCAGCTACTTGGAAGGCTGAGGTGGAAGGATCGCCAGAGCCCAACAGGTTGAGACTGCGGTGGCCGGGAGTGGCCACTACAGTCCAGTCTGGGCGACAGAGTGAGGCTCCAACTCAAAAAAAAAAAAAATACATAAATAAATACATAAATAAAAATAAGCTGGGTTCGGTGGCTCAGCCTGTAATCCCGCGCCTTTGGGAGGCTGAGGTGAGTGGATTGGCTGAGCCCGCAGGTTCGAGACCCGCCTGGGCAACTTGGCGAAACCTCTTCTCTACAATAAATCAAAAATTAGCCGGGCGTGGTAGCATGCGCCTGTAGTTCCAGCTACTTGAAAGGCTGAGGCAGAAGGATCGGCAGAACCCAGCAGGTCGAGGCTGCGGTGGCCGGGAGCAGCCACTGCACTCCAGTCTGCGCGACAGAGTGAGACTCCAACTCAAAATAAATAAATAAATTAAAAAAAATAAAATAGGCATCAAATACACTGGTACAAATGGTTGCATGTTAACATTCAACACTACTTTATAGATCAATTTTATATAATTATAAGAATTCTAGGGGGGGAGGGGGATGGGATTAACAGTAGCAAATATCTGTCTGGGGATGGGAAAACACCTCTTATCAACAGGGTGCCTGAATGAAACATAATTGTACACCTAACCCTTAACTGTACCCCACAAAACCATAATAAAAAATATTGATTAATAAAAAAAAAGAATAAAAAAAAAAGAATTCTAAGTCGGGTTTGTTGGCTCTGCCTGTAATCCCGCGCCTTTGGGAGGCTGAGGTGAGTGGATTGCCTGAGCCCGCAGGTTCAAGACCCACCCGGGCAACTTGGCAAGACCTCATCTCTACAATAAATCAAAAAATTAGCCGGGCATGGTAGCGCCCGCCTGTAGTTCTAGCTACTCAGAAGGCTGAGGTGGAAGGATCACTTGAGCTCAGCAGGTCGA
>NW_007252999.1:258692-279741 GCF_000164805.1 Carlito syrichta | reverse complement strand
CTAGATTGCTTCTTTTTTTTTGAGTCAGAGTCTCATTCTGCCACCCAGGCTGGAGTGCAGTGGCACACTCATGGCCACCGGAGCCTAGACCTGCTAGGCTCAGGTGATCCTTCCACCTCAGCATTTCAAGTAACTGAAACTATAGGCACTCAACACCATGCCCTGCTAATTTTTGACTTATTGTAAAGATGAGGTAGCACTAATTTGCCAAGGCTGGTTTCAAACCCCTGGACTCAGACAATCCTCTCGCCTCTGCCTCCCAAAGTGCTGGGATTACAGGCTGAGCCACTGCACCCAGCTTAGATTGTTTCTAATCACAGAAATCACAAAGCAGCATAATTGGAAGATCCACTAAGACAGAACATGAAGGCAAAAAAAGGTCCAAGTGGGTCTGGAAAGTCAGCCTTGTGACAATCTGATGCCATTTTTGTCATTTCAGATACTGAACTGCTGTTACAGCTACAATTGCCAGACCTACCTGGCACCCATTCTCTGAACTTTCATGGCTTTTGCTAGAATTTAACATCTAAAAGAACAAATCCCTTCTTTTTCCCCTGCCTATTTAATTATAAAAATTGAACAGACATATTATAAAAGCTTAGAAAGTAACTATCTACTAGACTGTATCTCTATGGTAGAAGAGATTAGGGAGAGTTTACTACATATGTAACAATTAGATCTGAACAAATCAATACATGCCATAAATATGCAAAAACATTTATGATTCTAATAACATGCATCTGAGTCTATAGTTCTACTTCTTCACTCCTAAACTTTTCTTTTTTTGAGCTGGAGTCTCACTCTGTCACCTAGACTAGAGTGCAGTGGCATGCTCCTGGCCATCGCAGCCTCGACCTGCTGGGCTCCGGCAATCCTTCTGCCTCAGCCTTCCAAGTAGCTGGAACTATAGGTGCGCTACCAGGCTGGCTAATTTTTTATTTATTGTAGAGATGAGGTCTCGCCAAGTTGCCCTGCCGGGTCTTGAACCCGCGGACTCAGGCAATCCACTCGCCTCGGCCTCCAAAGTGCTGAGATTACAGGCTGAGTCACCGAGCCCGGCCACTCCTAAACTTTCTTTTTTTGTTGTTTCTTTTTTTTTGAGTTGGAGTCCCACTCCGTTGCCCAGACTGGAGTGCAGTGGCCGCGCCCGGCCACCTCAGCCTCAACCCGCTGGGTTCCGGACCGCCTCAGCCTTCTGAGTAGCTGGAACTACAGGTGCACGTTACCACGCCTGGCTCATTTTTTTTTTTTTTTCTTGAGTTGGAGTCACTCTGTCGCCCAGACTGGAGTGCAGTGGCCGCTCCCGGCCACCGCAGCCTCGACCTGCTGGGCTCCGGCGATCCTTCCGCCTCAGCCTTCCAAGTAGCCGGAATTACAGGCATGCGCTACCACGCCCAGCTGATTTTGTGATTTATTGTAGAGATGAGGTCTCGTCAAGTTGCCCAGGCGGGTCTTGAACCCGCGGGCTCAGGCAATCCACTCACCTCAGCCTCCTAAAGGTGCGGGATTACAGGCTGAGCCACTGAGGCCAGCTATAAATTAATTAATTAATAAAAAAATAAAGAATACACATTTTTTACATTGTCTTGGAAGAAAAACAAAAACAGGAAAATACCAGAAATAAAATTTTCAATATGCTAAAAGTAGTTGCCTCTGCAAATGAAATTTTTTTTATCAAAGTGGTTTGTACACTGTTAAATACTACACAAAATATGCTTGTTTTTAACAAATCCTGTTATTAGATTATTTTTTTTTAAATAGTGCCTCTGAAGAGTAAGTAAAGTGGAGATTTTTCTTTCGTTATAAATCTTTTAACATTATTTGATTTTTTTTTTTTTTTTTTGCTTTTAATACACAGTGCACATGATACTTTGATTTAAAAAATTAAACACGTAAGTCCAAGAATCTGATTGGGAAAATGTGCCTGTTAATTTGCTTCCAGGCACATAAAGGACAGCTGTAATCAACTGGTATCTCCTCTGGTACCTAAAAAACCAAAGGGAACAAGTTAGAAAATAATTGTCTAGGAAGTCTACCCTTTTGTTTTGGTAGACAGAAATCTAGGCTTGTTTAAGTGATTTGTGTTTGTGCTGTTAACTCAAACCTAGTTACCTAAAAGTGAAGGTTTACTAAGTTAAGTGCATGGAATAATAGAGAGGCTATCTAATACCTGAGCAAAACTAGGCTCAGATACCTCCATTCCTTTACCCTGGAGAAGGTAAGCATTTCAGATAGAGTTAAGAGGACAGATTGCCAACTCTAATAAAAAATATTTTCGGCCAGGTTTGGTGACTCAGCCTGTAATACCACCACTTTGGGAGGCCGAGGCAAGTGGATTGCCCGAGCCTGTGGGTTCGAGACCAGCCCAGGCAACTTGGTGAGACCTTGTCTCTACAATACATCAAAAATTAGTTGGGCATGGTAGCACACATCTGTAGTTCCAACTACTTAGAAGGCTGAGGCAGGATCGCCAGAGCCCAGCATGTCAATGCTGAAGTGGCTGTGATCATGCTACTGCACTCCAGCCTGGGTGATGGAGTGAAAATCCAACTCAAAAATAAATAAATAAATATTCTCTCAGTGAGTGGAGATAGATCCCGACTCAAAGCATAGAAGACACTGGCTAATGATTCAGCCTGCTCTCTTGATCACCCTTAAATACTGATTCTTCTGGATTGGCTCTGACAGTGGCTACCCATCCTCTAGTCTTCTAGCTATTCAAGGCTCACCACAAACTTCTTTTGATATAATGGGGACCCTCATCTTCTTTCTCCCAGTTCCAGGTCTCACAGTCCAGGGAAACTAAAACGATGTGGTAGAAACCTACTGTGCATAGCTATAACCCCAGAAGAGAAGAAACTTTTTTTTGAGTCAGAGTCTCCAACCTGGGAGACAACTCAAAATATATAAATAAATAAATAAACAAATAAATCTATCTTTGCCTTTGATTTTTTGGTGTAAATAAATACATCTACAGTGAACCTATAATTATTTCGAAAGAAAAAGTTTTCAGCCGGATATGGTAGCTCATGTGTATAATCCCAGCACTTTGGGAGGCTGAAACAGGAGAATCACTTGAGGACAGGAATTTGAGACCAGCCTGGGCAACATAATGAGACCCTGTCTCCACAAAAAATAAAAACGTTCACCAGGTATGACAGCATGTCTGTAGTCCGAGTTACTTAGAAGGCTGAAATGATAGGATTGCTTGAGCCTAGGAGTTTGAGGTTACAGTGAGCTATGATTGTACCACTGCACTCCAGCTAGGATGACAGAACAAAACCCTGTTTCTCAAAACAAAACAAAAAACAACAATCTCGTACCTGAAGCCAACACAATTTCCCATGACGACACACATTAGTTCCTTCGGATGCCACACTCAGGACACTCTGCTTCTTGATGTGGAGCATCTGGAAAGAAATAGAAGAAAAGGAAAAATCTCCAAGGAAAAAATGTTGGCATTATAACATCATAAATGGTTAGTAAAATGGCTAGTGATAAACAAAGTGGATCATGTTTTTAAAGCATTGATTAATCCAAAACATAGAGTTTGTTTCACATATACACATAAATCATCACTGAACACTTCCGATCATCTTTTTAGTTTTAGCAAAATTATTCCACACCTGGAAACTAACTCATTCATACCCCAAATGCTAAAAAGAGTTGAAAACTCAGACACCTTGTTACCACTGATGCTGTCAAGAAAGAATTCTAATTTTTATGACGAGATTCCTCATGCAAACAATGTCATCCTCTAACACAGGGCAATTTACTGTACCTAAAGGAGCACATGTAGTGCCTAAGTCTCACAGTATCTACTGTTCAGAATGACAGAAATAAGGACCCAGTAGGTCCCTTCAGGTCTTGAAGTCATAGAACTCAAAATTGAACTAGTGGTACCTAGGAAGACACTCTTGTACTTTGATTATCCATAAACTTTTTTTAAATTAGAAAATATAGTTTATTTAAAAACTAAATCAGAAAGAGAGAGAAAAAGAAGAGATTCACCTTCCCAAGTTAAGGGAGGGGACCAAAGCTTAAGAGAATATGGCCTGAGGCCTGGCACAGTGGCTCATGCCAATAATCCCAGCACTTTGGGAGGCTGAGGTGAGAGGATTGCCTGAGCCCACAGGTTCAAGACCAGCCTGGGCTACTTGGCAAGACCTCATCTCTACAATAAATAAATAAATTAGCCAGGTGTGGTGGTGTGTGTCTGTAGTTCCAGCTTCTCGGAAGGCTGAGGTGGAAGGATTGCCTGAGCCCAGCAGGTTGAGGCTACAGTGGCTGTGAGCGTACTACTGCACACTAGCCTGAGCAACAGAGTGAGACTCCAACACAATTGAAAAAAAAAAAAAAAAAACATAGCCTGGCCATAGCTCAAAGAGCACATGGCCAAATCAGAGTCCAGTAAGGCAATGGCCTGATTATCTATAATCTTATCCTAAACATGTGATTCTAAAATCCTTCATCTATATGATATAAAAATATCTGCATGAATGGGGGGGAGGGGGATGGGATTAACAGTAGCAAATATCTGTCGGGGGATGGGAAAACACTTCTTATCTACAGGGTGCCTGAATGAAACGTCATTGTACACCTAACCCTTAACTGTACCCCACAAAACCATAATAAAAAATACCGATTAATGAAAAAAAAATCAGCTTATTTCTATAATTCCCACTTTTAAAATGATGAGATAAAAGGAAATATTTTAAACTAAAAAAAAAAATATCTGCATGATATAAGATTCTCCCCATTTTATTTTATTTTTGAGTCAGGGTCTCACTCTGTCATCCAGGCCGTAGTGCAGTGGCACCATCATGGCTTACCACAACCTCCAACTCCTGGGCTTATGCAGTCTTCCCACCTCATCCTTCTGAGTAGCTGGGACTATAGGCATGTGCCAATATGCCATGCCAATTTTTAAAAATTTCATGTAGAGATGGGAGGGGTTCTCACTATGTTGTCCAAGCTGGTCTCAAACTCCTGGGCTCATGTAATCCTCCCACCTTGACCTCCCAAAGTGTTGAGACTGAAAGAGCAAAGCCACTAGTATGCCTAGCATCTCCCCATTTTATAGGTAGGTACATTACTAGAGAATAGACGGGCATACCAACTTATACTAGCACAATATTTTATTCTAGAAAGCATCAAGTGTTCTATATTTTGAGCATCTCTCATCAATGATGAGAAAAGGGGACTGAATTTCAGTTTCATCCTTGAGCAACAAAAAGTTGCAGCAGTGGCAAAAAAAGCTAGATTTCCCTGTTGATAAGAATTTTTTTTTTTTTTTGAGTTGGAGTCTCACTCTGTCGCCCAGGCTGGAGTGTAGTGGCATGCTCACGGCCATCCCAGCATCGACCTGCAGGACTCAGGTGATCCTTCCGGCTCAGCCTTTCAAATAGCCAGAACTACAGGGACATGCTACCATGCCTGGCTAATTTTTTTATTTATTGTAGAGATGAGGTCTTGCAAGTTGCCCAGGCTATTCTAGAACCTGTGGGTTCAGGCAATTCCCTCACCTCGGCCTCCCAAAGTGCTGGGATTATAGGCTTGAGCCATTGCGCCTGGCTTGATAAGAATTTCTAACTACCTCCTCAAACTTCTAGAGCAAAAGTTCTTACCCCATTTTTTCATTATTGTTATCATTGACCCTTTAAAACAAATCTGCTGATACATAAAGAATTCTTACAACTCAATGATAAATAGAAGCATTACAACTCAATTAAAAATGGCAAAAAAGCTAAATAGATATTTATCCAAAGAAATTACACAAATGGGCACAAGTATATAAGTATGCTCATGGAAAGAGGTTCAACATCATTAGCTATCAGAAAAATTGAAATCAAATCACAATGACATACCACTTTACATCTACCAGGATGGCTAAAGTCAAAATGACAGATAATAACAGGTGCTGACAAAGATGTAGAGATTGGAACCCTTATATACTACTGATAGAAATGTAAAATGGTAAGCAGCTTTGGAAAACAGTCTGGCCATTCTCAAAAAAGTTAAATATAGAGTCATCATATGTTCTAGCAATTTCACTGCTAGGCATCTATCCAAGATAAATAAAAACATATGTCTACCCAAAAACATGTACGTGAGCCGGGCTCGGTGGCTCAGCCTGTAATTCTGTGCCTTTGGGAGGCTGAGGTTAGTGGATTGCCTGAGCCCGCGGGTTCAAGACCCGCCTGGGCAGCGAGACCTCATCTCTACAATAAATCAAAAAATCAGCCGGGCGTGGTAGCGCATGCCTGTAATTCCGACTCCTTGGAAGGCTGAGGTGGAAGGATCGCCGGAGCCCAGCAGGTCGAGGCTGCGGTGGCTGGGAGCGGACACTGCACTCCAGCCTGGGTGACAGAGTGAGACTCCAACTCAAAAAAAAAACCCAAAAAACAAAACAACAACAACAAAAAAAAAACATGTAGGTGAACGTTCACCATAGCATTATTCACAGTAGCCAAAAGGCAGGAACAATTGAAAAATCCATCAAATGGTGAATGGCTACATAAAATATATTATATCCATAAAATAGATTATTTGGCAATAAAAATAAGTAAAATATTGATACAAACGACAGAGTGAATGACCCATGAAAACATTATGCTAAGTAAACAAAGCTAATCACAAAAATGATCATGTATTGTATGATCCCATTTATATAAAATGTCCTGAACACACAAATCTGTAGAGACAAAAAGTGGATTAGTGGTTGTCAGAGGCTGAGGGGGGTTTGGGAGTGACAAGGGGCATGAAGTTTTGTTCTGGGGTATTGAAAATACTCTAAAATTCATTATGATGATGTACAAAATTCTGTAAATACAGTAAAAGCCAGTGAACTGTACATTTTATTTTATTTATTTTTTTGAGTTGAAGTCTCACTCTGTCACCCAGGCTGGAGTGCAGTGGCATGCTCATGGCCATCACAGCCTTGACCTGCTGGATTCAGGCCACTGCACCCAGCCGACTTTTTTTTTGAGTTGGAGTCTCACTCTGTTAACTAGGCTGGAGTGTAGTGGCACACTCATGGCCACCACAGCCTCTCCCTGCTGAACCCAGGTGATCTATCTGCCTCAGCCTTCCAAGTAGTTGGAACTACAGGCATGTACTACCATGCCCAGTTTATTTTTATTTTTTAATTTATTGTAGAGAGACAAAGTCTCACCAAGTTGCCCAGGCTGGTCTTGAACTCCTGGGCTCAGACAATGCTCTCACCTTGGCCTCCCAAAGTGCTAGGATTACAGGTTGAGCCACCACACCTGGCTATATTTTTATTTATTTATTTATTTATTCATTTATTTTTGAGTTGGAGTCTCATTCTGTCGCCCAGGCTCAGTGCAGTGGCATACTCACGGCCACCCCGGTGTTGACCTGCTGGGCTCTGGCGATCCTTCCACCTCAGCCTTCCATGTAGCTGGAACTACAGGCACAGGCTACCATGCCCAGTTAATTTTTTGATTTATTGTAGAGATAGGTCCCACCAAGTTGCCCAGGGTGGTCTCAAACCCAAAGGCTCAGGCAGTCCACTCGCGTCGGCCTCCCAAAGTGCTGAGATTACAGGCTGAGTCACCTAGCCTGGCCTTATTTTTATTTTTATTTTTTTTTTAGATGGAGTCTCACTCAGCCAGGCTAGAGTACAGTGTCACACTCGTGGCCACCACAGTCTTGATGTGCTGGGTTCAGGCAATCCTCTCTCCTCAGCCTTCCAAGTAGCTGGAACTATAGGCACGCACCACCATGTCCAGCTAATTCTTTGAAAATATTGTAGAGACAAGGTCTTGCCAACTTGCCCAGGCTGGTCTTGAATGCCGAACTCATACAATCCTCTCGCCTCTGTCTCCCAAAGTGCTGGGATTACAGGTGTGAGCCACCATGCCTGCTTGAACTGTACATTTTAAATAGGTGAACTATATGGCATGTGGATTATATTTAATTTTTTTTTTTTGAGTTGGAGTCTCACTCTGTCACCCAGACTGGAGTGCAGTGGTCGCACCCAGACTGGAGTGCAGTGGTCGCTCCCAGCCACCGCAGCCTCGACCCGTTGGGCTCCGGTGATCCTTCTGCCTCAGCCTTCCCAGTAGCTGGAACTACAGGTGCGCGCTACCATGCCTGGCTAATTTTTTGATTTATTGTAGAGATGAGGTCTTGCTGCCCAGGCGGGTCTTGAATCCGCGGGCTCAGGCAATCTACTCACCTCAGCCTCCGAAAGGTGTGGGATTATAGGCTGAGCCACCGAGCCTGGCTTATTTTGTTGAATTAATAAGAAAACTATCAAAGATTTTATAATAAAAAAATTGAGACACAGACATAATACCTATATACAGACAATACTGGGAATGATTGAGGACAATACTTACTGCAGCACCAAACTTCTGCTGGAACTGATTAATGACTGTGTATGTCACCTCCTCCTCCTCTATAAGACAAGGATGGTATTAGATATATTTTTCTTCCTTGGCAACAGAATAGTCTTCTAACTAATTTTGGCCAGACATTTATGCTCCTATTCAACTGCAACTCAAATATCTAATGTTATTTTATGATCACTCGCATCAACCCATCACACAGAGAATGCTAATTAACATCCGGTCAATTGAGAATGAACAAAGCCCCACCAATGTTAATATATACATATTTTTTTAAGTTGGATTCTCACTCTGTCACCCAGGCTGGAGTGCAGTGGCATGCTCATGGCCACCACAGCCTCGACCTGCTGGGCTCCGGCGATCCTTCCGCCTCAGCCTTCCAAGTAGCCGGAACTACAGGCATGCACCACCATGCCTGGCTGATTTTTTTAAAATTCATTATACAGACAAGGTCTCACCATGTTGCCCAGGCTGGTCTCGAACCTGTGATCTCAGGCAATCCTATCACCTCAACCTCCCAAAGTGCTGGGATTATAGGCATGAGCCACCACGCCTGGCTGATAATCTTACAAATAGAATTATTTATTAATTTTCTGTGATAATTCAGTAATATTTCCCACCTCAGAGGTTTGTATTTCAAATACCAAGACATACAGATTTTTTTTTGTTGTTTTTTTGAGTCAGAGTCTCATTCTGTTGCCCAGGCTGGAGTGTAGAGGCACAATCACAGCCATCGCGGCATTGACCTGCAGGGCTCAGGCAATCCTTCTGCCTCAGCCTTCCAAGTAGCTGGAACTACAGGTGTGTGCCACTACCCCTGACTAATTTTTTTATTTTATTGTAGAGATGAGGTCTCTCCATGTTCCTAGGCTGTTCTCGAACCTGTGGGTTCAGACAATCCTCTCACTTCCCTAAGTGCTGGGATTACAGGTATGAGCCACTGCACTCGGCCAAACTTAAGTTGACCAAAACTGAATGCCTAATCATCTCCCCAAAACCTTTTCCACCTATAGTCGTTCCTGTCTCAGTTTAATAGCAACTCCATACTTCTGGCTGCTCAGGCCAAAACCCCTGGTCATCCATTATTCCTTCCTGTTTCTCGCGTCCACATCTAATCTACTAGTATATCCTGTAGAATGAAAAAATTAAAAATAGAATCTTGATTTTGGGTTATGCCACCTCTAAAGATTCCTGAACCAAAATAGATGGAGTCTAGAAAATTCAGAGCCCCAGTACTCACCTGATGGGCTGTATTTGAGGTCCTTCAGCAGAGAATTGGTTGGTGCCTCTGGGGCAGGAGAAGCAGGCTCACATACATATAGGTCTTCATTTTTCATTTTATCCATCCTGGATCTTTCTGTATTTAGACTATCCTTACAAAAAACAACACTCAGGTGAACTTGTTCTATGTTGCTGATTTTGCCACATATTACTGGTAAGGACTGTGGCCTCCATTAACTGTAGCACCCACTTCACTGCTTACATTGGCTTGAGGGTGCTATCTAAAAATGGAAGAAAACATCTATATTTTTCTTCTCTATTTCCTGACACCATTTTAGGAATCCAGCAGCTAGTGATAGAGTCCAGACTTTCTATCCTAATGTGCACATTTGGGAAATGTCATAATTAAGAAAAGTATTTCATCATACCTAAGAGAAGATGGCTTTTCTCTCACTGTACCTTGCTCCATTTCATCCACCAGTTCCACTGTAAAATAACCAGATGGTTTCCAACAGAGTCTTCAATCTGAAAGCAATTCGTGCTCCCAGCCCCACACACCCAGTTTGACTATGTATTGCAAACAGTACACTTATCTAGCAAGATTAGGAACTTGTCTATATATTCCCTTTACCCTTTGTGTTTCAGGGCACTGTTGTGGTCAATGACACTGGTTCTAGAGATTTCTTACCCACTCATTCCAGTTCTAAAGTACCTTCCCCCACACCATGTACTGTTTGAGGGTTTTCCCTTAAATTATTCACATCTGTCCCTGCCACTCTCCCAGGTTGACACATTCAAGCTGGTACATTAATAGTTCAGTGACATAAAAGGTAATGAAGGCTAAAAGGGAAATCCAAAAGGAATTATGAGAGACTTATACCATGGAGATTCTGAAGTATTTTATTTTTATTTATTTATTTTTTGAGTCAGGGACTCTGTCACCTAGGCTGGAGTACAGTGGCACGCTCATGGCCACCACAGCCTCCTACTGGGCTCAGGTGATCCTTCTGCCTCAGTCTTCCAAGTAGCTGGAAGGCACACGCTATACCTCATTGGGCTAATTTTTTGATTTACAGTAGAGATGAGGTCTCGCCATGTTGCCCAGGCTGGTCTCAAATCCCTGGGCTCAGGCAATTCTCTTGCCTCAGTGTCCCAAAGTTCTGGGATTACAGGCATGAGCCACTGAGCCTGGCTATTTCATTGATTCTAAGAAACACATTGTAATTGGCAGCTTCTTTTTCTTTCTTACAGTGCAATAAGTAAAAGTGTATCTTACCATTAGTTTCAATGAAGTACATTTAGGTATCTTCCAAGGAAAAAGCCTCTGTGTTTCAAATACCTTTTTTTTTTGAGTTGGAGTCTCATTCTGTCACCCAGACTGGAGTGCAGTGGCCACTCCCAGCCACCGCAGCCTCGACTTGCTGGGCTCCGGCAATCCTTCTGCCTCAGCTTTCCAAGTTACTGGAATTACAGGCGCGTGCTACCACACCCGGCTAATTTTTTTGATTTATTGTAGAGATGAGGTCTCGCCAAGTTGCCCAGGCGGGTCTTGAACCCGCAGGCTCAGGTAATTCACTCACCTGGGCCTCCCAAAGCATGGGATTACAGGCTGAGCCACCAAGCCCGGCCTTTTTTTTTTTTTTTTTTAAGTTAAAGTCTCACTCTGTTGTCCAGGCTGGAGTGCAGTGACACAATCATGGCCACTGCAGTCTCGACCTGCTGGACTGAGATGATCCTTCCACCTCAGCCTTCCAAGTAGCTGGAACTACAGACATGTACCACCATGCCCAGCTAATTTTTGGATTTATTGTAGAGATGAGGTCTCAGGTCAGGCTCAGAGGTTCAGCCTGTAATCCCAGCACTTTGAGAGACCAAAGCGAGTGGATTTCCTGAGCTTGTGGGTTCGAGACCAGTCTGAGCAACTTGGCAAGACGTCGTCTCTACAATAAATCAAAAATTAGCCAAGTGCAATAGCGCACGCCTGTAGTTCCAGCTACTTGGAAGGCTGAGATGAAAAGATCACAGGGCCCAGCAGGTCGATACTGGGGTGGTTGTGAGCATGCCACTGTACTCCAGCATAAGTGACGTAGTGCGACTCCAAAAAAAAAAAAAAGAGAGAGATGAGGTCTTGAACCCATGGTTTCAGTCAATCCTCTCACTCAGCCTCCCAAAGTGCTGGGATTATAGGCGTGAGCCACCATGCCCCCACTCAAATGTCTCTTTTCTCTGCACTATCTTAAAGTATTGAATCTGGGGCAGAGAAAAGTAAAATTCACTAAAATTTTTGATGACCCACTATCCATCGTCATATTGAAAATTATTATTATTATTATTTATTATTATTATTATTTTGAGTTGGAGTCTTACTCTGTCGCCCAGACTGGAGGGCAGTGGCACACTGCTCACAGCCACCGCAACATTGATCTGCTGGGCTCAGGTGAATCTTCTGCCTCAGCCTTCCAAGTAGCTGGAACTACAAGCCTGCACCACCATACCTGGCTAATTTTTTAAATTTATTGTTGAGATGAGGTCTTGCCAAGTTGCCCAGGCTGGTCTTGAGCCTGTGGACTCAGGCAATCCTCTCACCTTGGCCTCCCAACGTGCTGGAATTATTTTTTTTTGAGTTGGAGTCTCACTCTGTTGCCCAGACTGGAGTGCAGTGGCCACTCCCAGCCACCGCAGCCTCAACCTGCTGGGTGATGGCGATCCTTCCGCCTCAGCCTTCCAAGTAGCTGGAACTACAGGCACGCGCTACCACGCCCAGCTAATTTTTGATTTATTGTAGAGATGAGGTCTTACCAAGTTGCCCAGGTGGGTCTCGAACCCGTGGGTTCAGGCAATCCACTCACCTCAGCCTCCCAAAGGCGCAGGATTACAGGCTGAGCCACCGAGTCCGGTTTCATGCTGTAATTATAGGCATGAGCCACTGTGCCCGGGTCCTTTTTGTTTTATTTATTTATTTATTGTTTGTTTGTTTGCTTTCGTTTTGGTTTTTTGTGAGTTGGAGTCTCACTCTGTCACTCAGGCTGGAGGGCAGTGGCACACTCATGGCCACTGCAGCCTTGACCTGCTGGGCTCCAGTGACCCTTCCACTTCAGTCTCCCAAATACGTGAAACCACAGGCATGAGCCACCACACCCAGCTAACTTTTGATTTATTGTAGAGACGAGGTCCTGCCAAGTTGCCCAGGCTAGTCTCAAACCCCTGGGCTCCTCAGGCAATCCTCTGGCCTCTGCCTCCCAAAGTGCTGGGATTATACGTGTGAGCCACTATGCCCAGTCATAAAAAGCATATTCAGTGAGAAAGGATGGTTAGGTAGTTGTCTAGACTTGGCTACCGTGAAGTGATTCTGCACTGGCAGTCATTAATTTGGTGAGATTTCCATCTCTTCGTACGTTCTAGTTTTCTCACAAAGCAAAGCAATCTTCTAAGCAGTAGTAAATTCTTATTTATAGTAGTCCTATCCTTTCCTCAGATGTGCCCCAAAGGTGAGAAATGCACAGCCTAAGAGGTTCCAGAGCTCCCATTCCTTTGGCCCCTCCAGCCAGTTACTAACTTTACTCTTCCTTGGAGGGCAGAAGCAGAAGCTCTTGAGTCCTTGAAAGTAAGAAATGCTGTTTTCTCTTATCCTACTTGACCTGTCTGAAGCACACTACAGTGACCAGATGAGCTTCTACAGCCACTCTTTCTGGCAAACAATTGTACCTACTCTTGTTCAGTGGTTTGTGCTAGCAGAAATAAAGAACAGGGATGTTTTCTGCAATTCCCAAATCCAAAAGTTAATATTTTGTTATAGGCCGGGCTTGGTGGCTCAGCCTATAATCCCAGCACTTTGGGAGGCTGAGGCAAGTGGATTTTCTGAGCCCGTGGGTTCGAGACCCATGGCAACATGGCGAGAACTCACCTCTACAAATCAAAAATTAGCCGGGCGTGGTAGTGCGCGTCTGTAGTTCCGGCTACTCAGAAGGCTGACGCGGAAGGATCGCCGGAGCCCAGCAGGTCAAGGCTGCGGTGGTCAGGAGTGTGCCACTGCCCTCCAGCCTGGGTGACACAGTGAGACTCGAACTCAAAAAATAAAATAAATAAATAAATAAATAAAAATTTTGTTATAACTCTTGTGGTGACAAAACCTGACTTAACATGCTATTTATAGACCTATTTATTCTACTTGGTATGATTATCTACCTGTTTCTCTAAAGAAATGTGTTGTATTATAGAGTGCTGTTCAGATTTTTTTAAGGTATTATGTAATATGAACAGTATATATACTCTGTGTTACATTTTCTAAAATTCCAGAACAATGTTGGATTCTGAGACATTTGGCTGTAATGTTTCAGATAAGGAATTGTGAATGGACTGTGAAGCTGCAGCATTTGAATGGCTTGCTTAGCAAAACAATTCCTTCCTGTTTGGGTTCCTAACTTCATGAGCACCAGGAGGCCTGGCATGGTAAAACCAAAATAATTACAATTCTAGAAGACTATTCTGCTCACAGAGTACCCACAGAAGCAGTAAGAGAAGGGTCAATTCTCAAATACCAACTTTAAGAATTCACAAATGCAATATTAAAGGTAAGACAACACACCATTTCATTTCAAATATTGGAATGGGGCAGAGCAGTAAGTTTACTACTCTTATGGATCCCAATAACAGCATTCAGGAGACATGGAACTCTCACCATTCACAATCTCATGCCCAAAAAACATCTTCACTCCTGGGACACTTCGGCCTGTCTCCATGTTCTTCACTGTCACAGAAAACAATTCATTTGGTTAATAAAATGCTAATTCTAAAACCATTAGAAAATATGATGCCTCCCAAAATTGCCCAAATCTGAGTTTTATAAAAATTCCCACACTCTTTTCCTCAAGAAATGAAGACTCAATAATAAATTACAAAGCTGTATACTTGAAGTAAGTAGTACAAAAAACCAGAGTAAACCTCACTATGGTCCAAGAGAAACTGAAAAGGGCAGCAGTAGTAGTACACTGAATTCCAAATTCTCCTGAGAAGATGCTAAGGCTTTGGGGGCTAAGGACTATCTATTAACTATATTTCTATTTATTTTACTCCATCTAACTGCAGATAAATTTTTAAGGCAACCGACTACTTCAGAGTCCACAGCCTGCTGCATGCTCAAAAATATTATCGAGGACAACAAGTCAACTCCTGGCTCTTCTGTGAGTAGATTATGAAATTAGGAGAAGTCTACAATATGCTGCCTTTTTTCTAGATGGAAGTATAACTGTGTATTTCCACACTTATCAGTAGTTCAAATAATTGAGCTCCAGCTTCACTATTTCAATGAATATACCCTTACAAGGGTTAAAGATCACCAATTACCCATCTGTCAAATAAAAAAAAAAGTTTTGCAGTCTCATCTTATTTGATTTTCTGGCAACCTTTGACAATACTGTTCTTTCTTCTTTGGCTTACAGGACATTTTTTTGTGTTTAGTTATTTTCCTACTGATTACCTAGAGCTACGATATTGAGCACCCACTCTGAGTCACGCACCATACTATCTGCCTATATTGACTTTTTTTTTTTTTTTTTTTTGAGTTGGAGTCTCACTCTGTCGCCCAGACTGGACTGCAGTGGCCGCTCCCGGCCACCACAGCCTCGACTTGCTGGGCTCCGGCGATCCTTCCGCCTCAGCCTTCCAAGTAGCCGGAATTACAGGCATGCGCTACCACACCCGGCTGGTTTTTTGATTTATTGTAGAGATGAGGTCTCGCTGCCCATGCGGGTCTCGAACCCATGGGCTCAGGCAATCCACTCACCTCAGCCTCCCAAAGGCGCGGGATTACAGGCTGAGCCACTGAGCCCGGCTCGACTTTTCTTTCCTTTTTTCTTTTTGAATCGGAGTCGCACTCTATCACCCAGGTTGGAGTGTAGTGGCACTTTCATGGCCACCGCAGCCTTGACCTATGGCCTCAGGCGATCCTTCTCCCTCAGCCTTCCAAGTAGCTGGAACTACAGGTATGTGCCACCACACCTGGCTAGTTTTTCTTGATTTATTGTAGAGACAAGGTCTCACCAAGTTGCCCAGGCTGGCCTTGACTACTATTACCTAGGCCTCCCAAAGTGCTAGGATTACAGGTGTGAGCCACAGAGCCCAGCAGAGGCAGATATTTCATTATCTCCACTGTGGAGGAATCTGAGGCTCAGAAAGGTTGAATAACTAGCTCATGGTTACACTGCCAGAAAAAAACAGTCAGAATTCATACTCAGGTCTCAGTGATTTTTTTTTTTTTTTTTTGAGTAGGAGTCTCACTTTGTCACCCTGGCTAGAGTGCAGTGGCATGCCCACGGCCACCACAGCCTCGACCTGCTGGGCTCAGGTGATCCTTCTGCCTCAGCCTTCCAAGTAGCTGGAACCATAGGCATGCACCACCATATCCAGCTACTTTTTTTGACTTATTGTAGAGATGAGGTCTCACCAAGTTGTCTAGGCTGGTCTAGAACCCATAGGTTTAGGCAATCCTCTCGTCTCTGCCTCCTGAAGTGCTGGGATTACAGGCATGAGCTACCACACCCAGCAGGCCTCAGTGATTTTGACACTCATAACCACTGCCATACTGGATCCCTGATTTTCTCCTTCTAGTCTTTCTAGCTGTCTCTACCACTTCTGCTTGCTCCTTATACATCGATGGTCCTCAATATTATGTCCTTCTTCCTTTTTCTTTCTCCTTGAATGATCATGATCATGATCATGATCATAACCACCTCCTAGTTGTGACATTCATTTCTCCTGTGTGAACTATTCCTCTGAGCTCCTTTCACATTTCCAACTAAGAACAGATTTCCTATAAGATAATCTTTTTTTTTTAGTTGGAGTCTCATTCTGTTGCCCAGGTTGGAGTGAGTGGCATGCTCACGGCCACCACAGCCTCTACCTGCTGGGCTCAGGCAATCTTTCCGCCTCAGCATTCCAAGTAGCTGGAATCGTGCCCAGCTAATTTTTTGATTTATTGTAGAGATGAGCTCTCGCCAAGTTGCCCAGGCTGGTCTCGAACCCATGGGCTCAGGCAATTCTCTCACCTCGGCCTCCCAAAGTGCTGGGATTATAGGCATGAGCCACCATGCCCAGCCCCTATGAGATATTCTAACTGACCAGGTGTGGTGACTTGCACCTGTAATCCCAGTACTTTGGGAAGTGGAGGCAAGAGGACTGCCTGATCCCACAGGTTTGTAATCAGCCTGGGTAACATGGTGAGACCTTGTCTCTACAATATATTACAAAAAAAAAAAATTAGCCGGGTGTGGTGGCATGTGCCTGTAGTTCCAGGTACTAGCAAGGATGAAGCAGAAGGATCGCCTGAGCCCAGCAAGTCTAGGCTGTGGTGGCCGTGAGCATGCCTCTGCACTTCAGCCTGGGAAACAGTGAGACTCTGACCAAAAAAAAAGAAAAAAAAGATATTCTAACTGAAATCATCTTCTCTCATAAATCAAAAAATTTGCTCCGTTTTCCATTTCTATCAATTAGTAACACTACTGTATACCTAATCCTGAGTCATAAATGCAGGAGTTCTTTTCCATTGTTCTTTGCTTATCATCTAATGGATTACTAGCTTGCTTATCCCATCTCCTAAGTTCTTAGAGAATCTGTATTCTCTTTTCCATAAATTGCCACACCTTTGTTCACATCCCCATCATTTTCCCTCATTGTGTCCCTTGATTGTCTGGATATTTCTGTCTCTTCTCTCTCCCTAATTTCTATTTCAATTCTTCCTTTACATTGCTGTCATAGTTATATCACTCCTGCTTTGTTCAAACAGTACACAAAATTAGTAAGCAAGTATAAATAAATCTGTTCAACCTCTTTAGGAATATTTTGAAAACATATCAAAATGAAGTATCAGTTTTTGCCTATAAACCTAGCAAAAATTAAGGATATACCCCAAAATTTTTAAAAATCCAATTCTAGTTTATTTACTGTAATCTACTCACCTATTACTGGTAGCAAAGTAAAATGACACAACCCTTTAGAAAAATTATTTGGAAGGACCAGGTGCAGTGGCTCACCCCCTATAATCCCAGCACATTGGGAGGCCAAGGTGAGAGCACTGCCTGAGCCCACGGGTTCGAGACCAGTCTGGACAACTTGGAAGACCTCATCTCTACAATTAAAAAAAAAAAATTAGCCAGGTGTGGTTGTGCACACTTACAGTCCCAGCTACTTGGAAACCTGAGGTGGAAGAATTGCCTGAACCCAACAGGTCAAGACTGTGGTAGCAGTGAGCGTGCCACTGCACTCCACCCTGGGTGACAGAGTGAGACTCCAACTCAAAGAAAAAAAAAAAGAAAAATTATTTGGAAGGCCAGGCACAGTGGCTCTCGCCTATAATCCCAGCACTTTGGGAGGCAGAGGTGAGAAGACTGCCTGAGTCCATGAGTTTGAGACCAGCCTGGGTAACTTGGCAAGACTTCATTGCTACAATACATAAAAAGTAAGCTGGGCATGTGGCATGAACCTATAGTTCTAGCTACTTGGAAGGCTGAGGTGGAAGGATTGCCTGAGCCCAACAGGTCAATGCTGTGGTGGCCATGAGCATGCTATTGCACTAGAGCTTGGGTGACAGAGTAAGATTCTGACTCCAAAAAAAAAAAGAAGAGGAAAAATCAAAGAAAAATTATTTGAAAACAGGCATAGCAGTGGCTCACTCCCATAATCCAAGCATTTTTGGAGTCCGAGGTGCGAGGACTGCCTGAGCCCAGGGGTTCGAGACCAGTCTGGGCAATTTGGTGAGACCTCATCTCTATAATAAATCAAAAAATTACCCGGGTATGGTGGCACATGCCTGTAATTCCAGCTACTTGGAAGGCTGAGGCAGAAGGATCACCTGAGCCCAGCTGGTTGAGGCTGCGGTGGCCGAGAGCGTGCCACTGCACTGCAGCCTAGGTGACAGAGTGAGACTCCAAAACACACACACACACACACACACACACACACACACACACACACAAAACTAAAAGAAAATAGGCATAGAAAATATTTAAAATAGCTATAACTGGCCGGGCTCGGTGGCTCAGCCTGTAATCCAAGCACTTTGGGAGGCTGAGGTGAGTGGATTGCCTGAGCCTGCGGGTTCGAGACCTGCCTGGGCAACTTGGCGAGACCTCATCTCTACAATAAATCAAAAATTAGCCAGGTATGGTAACACGCACCTGTAGTTCCAGCTACCTGGAAGGCTGAGGCAGAAGGATCACCAGAGCCCAGCAGGTCACGGCTGCGGTGGCCGGGTGCGGCCATTGCACTCCAGTCTAGGTGACAGAGCGAGACTCTAACTCAAAAAAAAATAATAATGAAAATAAAATAGCTATAACTTTCAGCTAGTAATATCATGTCTAGGAACTATTCCTAAGCATAAAATTTTTTTTAAGCTTTTTGCATTAAAATGTTTAGCTAAGCCGAGCTTGGTGGCTCAGCCTGTAATCCCGTGCCTTGGGAGGCTGAGGTGAGTGGACTGCCTGAGCCCACGGGTTCGAGACCTGCCTGGGCAACTTGGTGAGACCTCATCTCTACAATAAATCAAAAAATTAGCTGGGTGCTCATCTCTACAATAAATCAAAAAATTAGCTGGGTGTGGTAGCGCACGCCTGTCGTTCCAGCTACCTGGAAGGCTGAGGGGAGAGGATAGCAGGAGCCCAGCAGGTCGAGGCTGCAGTGGCCAGGAGCGGCCACCGCACTCCAGTCTGGGCGACAGAGTGAAACTCCAACTCAAAAAAAAAAAAAAAAAAGGTTAGCTATGAAATTGAAGTTTCAAATAACATGAGAAAATGCTGTAATAGTGTTTAAAAAAACTATACATGATATATTCAACATATTATGTCAACTACATAAAATCTATGAAATCTATGTAATTAAAGACTAGAGACATACAACAAAATATTTCACCTGGATTGAATGTTTTGTGTAAAGACCACATGGCATTGTCTACTCAATGCCATTTATTCAGGTTGGCAACATTCCTGTTTCCCTGAAGATAGCAGTGGTCTATTGGACTTCCAAGACTTTTAAGAACTACTCAGTTAGGAAGAGCACTCCTCCCTCCTTGTCTTTCTTATCTTTCCTTTTTCTTTCTTTCTTCATTTTGTTAAGAGATGAGGGGTGTGTGTGAGGGAGACACAACATCAATAAAGGTACCTGACATCAAACTAGGTAAAGTAGAGACCAAAGGGAGGCCCAAACTTTACCTATACGATGACCATTTATATACCTAATCCTGAATTGTACTCCACATTTAAAAAAGAAAGAAAGAAAGAAAGAAAGAAAAGCCACTCACTTATAAAAAAAGAATTAAAAAAAAGACAAGGACTTGTTATATTACCCAGGCTGGTCTTGAACTTCTGGGTTCAGTCTTCCCACCTCAGCATCCCAAAGTGCTGGGATTATAGGCGTAAGCCACCACACCTAGTCCTCCTTGTCCTCTGTAATTCCACCAGCTATCATAGAACCTTGGGGTTTGAAGTAATGTGTTAAAGATAGTGGAAACAGAAAGATGAAGAATGCTGTGTCCTTGCTGACTTTGGGGAGAGTCACAGTAGCCCTGGACTGCCTGCCTTCTTTTATATGAGAAGATAATTTCCTAATTTGTTTAATCCGCTGAAGGCAGCTGAGTGTGGTTCCTAACTGATACAGCATGAAGATTTTTAGGCAACTAACCTAAAAATTCCTAAGTCTCTCACTTAAAAAATCTTTCAGATTGTTCTTCACTGCTTTTAGAACAGCATGATTTGTAAGATCCTTCTCATCTGTCCTGTGCCTACTTCTCCAGCCTTCTCTCTCATCGTATCACCATATTAAAACTTTCACAGGTTTTCTGAATGTACAAAGTTTTCATATCTCTGTGGTTTTGTTTTTGTGGGTTTTTTTTGAGTCAGAGTTACTCTGTCACCCAGGCTGGAGTGCAGTGGCACACTCATGATCACTGCTGCCTTGACCTGCTGGATTCAGGCGATCCTTCTGCTTCAGCCTTCCAAGCAGCTGGAACTACAGACATGCGGCACCACATCCGGCTAATTTTTTGATTTATTGTAGAGATGAGGTCTCGCCAAATTGCCCACTGTCTCGAACCTGTGGATTCAGGCAATCCTCTCACCTCGGCCTCCCAAAGTGCTGGGATTATAGGCATGAGCCACTGCTCCTGGCTAAATTTTCATATCTCTATGTATTCGCTCATATTGCTACTTCTGCTTAAAACAATGGTTCTCTCAAAGTGAAGCTACAATCAATTAAAAAAGAAGAAAAAAGGCTCCGCAGTACAATGTTATCTTCTAACTTGTTAGAAATGTAAACTCCGGCCGGGCTTGGTGACTCAGCTTGTAATCCTGCACTTTGGGAGGCCGAGGTGAGTGGATTGCCTGAGCCCACAGGTTCGAGACCCGCCTGGCCAACTTGGGGAGACCTCATCTCTACAATAAATCAAAAAATCAGCCGGGCGTGGTAGC
>NW_007252999.1:253051-258672 GCF_000164805.1 Carlito syrichta | reverse complement strand
CACTCTGTCACCCAGGCTAGAGTGTAGTGGCACACTCACGGCCACCCCAGCGTTGACCTGCTGGGCTCTGGCGATCCTTCCGCCTCAGCCTTCCAAGTAGCGGGAACCATAGATGCACACCACCACACCTGATTAGTTTTTGTGATTTATTGTGGAGACGAGGTCTCACCAAGTTACCCAGGCTGGTCTTGAACCCCCAGGCTCAGGCAATCCTCTCGCCTGGCATCCCAAAGTGCTGGGATTATAGGCTGAGCCATTGAGCCTGACCCAAAGTTTCTAATTCTTAAGATCAGGGAAGGGCCAAGGATTTTGCATTTCTTTCTTTTTTTGTTTTTTTTTTTGAGTTGAAGTCTCACTCTATTGCCCAGACTGGAGTGCAGTGGCACGCTCCTGGCCACTGCAGCCTCAACCTGCTGGGCTCTGGCGATCCTTCCGCCTCAGCCTTCCAAGTAGCTGGAACCATAGATGCACACCACCACACCTGACCAGTTTTTGTGATTTATTGTAGAGACGAGGTCTCACCAAGTTATCCAGGCTGGTCTTGAACCCCCAGGCTCAGGCAATCCTCTCGCCTGGCATCCCAAAGTGCTGGGATTATAGGCTGAGCCATTGAGCCTGACCCAAAGTTTCTAATTCTTAAGATCAGGAAAGGGCCAAGGATTTTGCATTTCTTTTTTTTTTTTTTTTTTGAGTTGGAGTTTCACTCTATTGCCCACACTGGAGTGCAGTGGCACGCTCCTGGCCACTGCAGCCTCGACCTGCTGGGCTCCAGCAATCCTTCCGCCTCAGCCTTCCAAGTAGCTGGAACTACAGGCACGCGCTACCACGCCCAGCTAATTTTTTTGATTTTTTTTTTAATTTATTTTTATTTATTTATTTATTTATTTATTTATTTTGAGTTGGAGTCTCACTCGGTCGCCCAGACTGGAGTGCAATGGCCGCTCCTGGCCACCGCAGCCTCGCCTGCCGGGCTCCGGCGATCCACACCCAGCTAATTTTTCTTGATTTATTTTAGAAATGAGGTCTAGCTAAGTTGCCCAGGCTGGTCTCCAGCCCATGGGTTCAGGCAATCCTCTCACCTTGGCCTCCCAAAGTGCTGGGATTATAGTCGTGAGTTACCACACCCAGCCCAGAAATGTTTTTAAGAAGTATTCCAAGCTGGGCTCGGTGGATCCCACGCCTTTGGGAGGCTAAAAAAAAAAAAAAAAAAAAGTATTCCAGGTGATTCTGATGCACTGATAAAGTTTAAGAACTATTGGCTTGAAACAACCTTCTCTTTTTCCATCACTTACTACTATGAGCCAGAGGCAGTTTCAACCATCAATTCTCCCTTTAGGAGACCTCCACACTGTTCCAACCCAAGCATTCCCAGATCTAGTGTAGCTAGCTGGCTTTGTGTTTCCACAGCATCTTGGGCATTCCTCTATCAGAGAGGATTTTACACTCCACCGTTCCTGTCTCCTTACTAGATTTTTTTTTTTTTTTTGAGTTGGAGTTCTCACCCTGTCGCCCAAACTGGAGTGCAGTGGCACGCTCATGGCCACTGCAGCCTCGACCTGCTGGGTTCAGGTGATCCTTCAGCCTCAGCCTTCAAAGTAACTGAAACTACAGGCATGCGCTACCATACCCAGCTAATTTTTTGATTTATTGTAGAGATGAGGTTTCGCCAAATTGCCCAGGCTGGTCTCGAACTCCTGGGCTCAGGCAATCCCCTCACCTTGGCTTCCCAAAGTGCTAGGATTATAGGCATGAGCCACCATGCCTGGTCTTAGACTAAGTTTTTATAGAACTGGGGCCATATTATTCCTATATGTATTATTGGTCCAAGTACGGTGCTTAGGATATAAAACAATCCATAAATGATTACTGAATGTGTAATTGTTACAAAAGTCTGTTATAGTCCCATCCCAGTCCACAAAAGTCTATTTTAACTCAAAATACAGCTCTACTGAGCTGTGTAACATCTCTCAAATACCATTTATACATGTATCAATTGTGTACTTGAAACTTATGCCAGGAAACAACTTCCCTAGCAAGTCAGTATTCTAGCTGAATAAACTTGATCTATTGAAGTTTCCACGTTAGCATACTTAGTGCACCTGGAGAGGGCATGGATATTCTATGTCCCCTCCCCCATATCCTGCCCTCTGCAGTTTTTCCATTTGGCAGTTTCTGTGTTTATCCTTTATGATAAACCAGAATTGGTTTATCATAAAGGATAAGCTGGGAGGTGTATAAACTACCTTGTGACCATGAGGATGACAGATGATCACCAGGGGGGCGGAGCAGGAGCGCCACTAATCCATGCTGGTGTCTTTTAGCCAGGGCCACTATTACTCAGCAGCCTATCTCTAAACTTTTTGGATTAAAAAAATTAATCCCTACTGTCTTTGTGAATTTGTCTGTTGAAGCCAAAAGCAATTCTAACTAATATGGTGGTTATTTTTAAGATTCATATGATTGGCAGTTGAGAGAAGCTGCCGGGGAGGGAGGGGCATACCTCATCAGAAAGGGAACCTGCACATAAGGAACATTTGTATACTTAAACCTGAATTGTACCCCACATCTTCAAAAAAAAAATCATATGGAGAGAAATTAAAAGAAGTGCCCAATTTTGGCTGGGTGTGGTGGCTCATACCTGCAATCCCAGCACTTTGGGAGGCTGAGGCCAGAGGATCAATTGAGCCAGGAGTTCAAAATCCTGGGCAAGGTAGCCAGACCTCATCTCTACAAATAAATAAATAAATAAATAAGTAAAAGAGCTGGGTGTGGTGATACATGCTTGTAGTCCCAGCTACTTGGGAGGCAGATGAGGGAGGATTGCTTGAGCCCAGAAATTCAAGGCTACAGTGAGCTGTAATTGTGCCATTGCACTCCAGCCTGGGCAACACAGTGAGATCCCCAACTCAGAAAAAAAAAAAAGAAAAAGAAAAAGGAGCACCCAATTTTAAAACTTTATATTGAAAATTTGTGCTATCATGTTGAAAGTATAGAAGTGAATAAAAACCAGCATATGTAGTTACATTGTTTTGTTAGTAAAAACAGTATCCTAACCTTCCTCCAACCATTCCCTAATGTAGAAGTAATGCCACACTCCCAGTTGCTAATGGAGCCCAAAGTCATCACTCAAACTCTGTCATTAATCTCTTTAAAGGTAGAAGATTATGAGAAAGAGAATGAGACCTTTCTTCAGGACAACAATCTTGTTAGGGTCCACATGCTGGAGCACACCTTCGAAGATTCCACAAGCCAATGTGAGTTTCACCCTTCTCCACAAGAACTGATTGAGGAAATGGTAGTCACTGCTGGGATCCATGCTAATTGATTCCAATAGCAGTCTTCAAATAGTCTTCTTTAAGCATCCAAACACTTAAAAATTAACAAAAAGATTTATGATTTTAAAAAAATTTTGGGGGAGTAAGGTTAGTTTCCCTTTATATCTGTAATGGATAAGAAGAATAAATATATGAGTAATTCAGTTTTGTTCATCTTTTTAGAATGATGAGAAAAGGACCATTGCAAGCACCAACTCTCATACATGGGAAACTGAAAACCTTAAGACTTTGGGCAAAGTAGGCTTGGCTATCATCCTTGTCTATACAACAGGGATAATACCACTTTTTCTTCCTTAGCTAAATGGAACAAGCAAAACATTTAGAGATTTTTAAATGGATATATAAATACTGTTTTAACAACAACAACAAAAAACAAATGAAAAAAATTGACATTGGTAAAAATACTTGCCAACACATGCTGCAATAACTTGTTTACCCTGGTCGGGCTCGGTAGCTCAGCCCGTAATCCCAGCACTTTGGGAGGCCAAGGTGAGTGAATTGCCTGAGCCCACGGGCTTGAGACCCACCTGGGCAACTTGACAAGACTTCATCTCTACAATAAATCAAAAATTAGCTGGGTGTGGTAGCACGCGCCTGTAGTTCCAGCTACTTGGAAGGCTGAGGAGGAAGGATCGCCGGAGCCCAGCAGGTCGAGGCTGCGGTGGCCGGGAGCAGCCACTGCACTCCAGTCTGGATGACAGAGTGAGACTCCAACTAAAAAAAAAACAAAAACAAAAACATAGCTTGTTTACCCAGCAATGTCTGGGATGTAACCTCTTTTGGATCTAGCCTCTTCTGGATTAATAACATTTCTAGAGTTTAACATCATTACCAACTAAAGCATAAGTCACTTAGAACTATCACAATTTATTCATTACCAATCCATGTACCATGATGTCACTGCAAGGGTCATTCCATGACACCCTAGCCACAGTTCAAGGCAACTGTAATGTCACTGCCAGTCACGTGTTGCCTGACAGATTAAACTATCACATGCCATACATTCAAATGTTTTTTCACAAATGATGCATGCTGATTATAAAGAATTACAATAAAGCAGAAGTAACTATCATTCATTGTAGGTACTCTTATACTTTAGTATTACACAGTAATTTATAAATAATGAATTTTTAAAAAGTATTTCTTAGAACTATTCTGTTATTAGGATGTCCTTGTAATTGGAACTTTAGATAAGTGTTCTTCTGTGGTGGTTTAGGTTTAAAAGCTGCTTGCCTTTGCCACATTAGGAAAATTCAACCAGTGAATTTTGCAATTTAACTATAAAAACACTGACAAAGTAACTGGAGCCAGATTTAACTAGGAAGAAGGTAAGAAGTTACATCTGTTTCTAGTCAATTAAATAACCTACATTTTTCTCTTTTAAGATCTATACAGTGCTTACACAAATATTATTTGATACTTACAACATCCATAACCTAATTTACAAATGAGGAAACGGAGGCTTCATGGTTTAAGACCACCTGTCCAAGTCACACAGCTAGAAGGTAATGGAACCTGAACTAAGAACAGGCCTCTAGTGCAGGATGTTTGTAGTTTAGTGAAAGGCCAAGTGTTAGCCGGGCTCGGTGGCTTAGCCTGTAATCCTGCATTTTGGGAGGCTGAGGTGAGTAGATTGCCTGAGCCCGTGGGTTCAAGACCCGCCGGGGCAACTTGACGAGACCTCATCTCTACAATAAATTAAAAAAAAAAAATTAGCCGAGTGTGGTAGTGCACACCTGTAGTTCCAGCTACTTGGAAGGCTGAGGCGGAAGGATCGCTGGAGCCCAGCAGGTCGAGGCTGCGGTGGCTGGGAGCGGCCTCCAGTCTGGGTGACAGAGTGAGACTCCAACTCAACAACAAAAAAAAGGCCAAGTGTTATGCATCCAGAGAGAACATGAACCAAGTCATCAGAGAACCTGAGAAAAACCCCTCTTTGTTCAACTTAATCCAAAGGCAAAAGGATAGTTTTTACAGAAGGAAAAAGAGAACATAAAAACCAACTCTTAACAGACGCAAAAGTTAATTTATATTTTTAATATACCCAAGAAAGAAAATTATGTACAGTTCTCGGAAAATAAGAAAAGTAGCCGGGCTCGGTGACTTAGCCTGTAATCCTGCGCCTTGGAAGGCTGAGGTGAGTGGATTGCCTGAGGCTGCGGGTTTGAAACCCACCCGGGCAACTTGGCGAGACCTCATCTCTACAATAAATCAAAAAATTAGCCGAGCGTGGTAGCGCGTGCCTGTAGTTCTAGCTACTCAGAAGGCTGAGGCGGAAGGATCGCAGGA
>NW_007252999.1:241523-252126 GCF_000164805.1 Carlito syrichta | reverse complement strand
CTTAGTCTCTACAAAAAAAAAAAAAAAAATTAGCCAGCCAGTGCAGTGGCTCAAGTCTGTAATCCCAGCACTTTGGGAGACAGAGGCAGAAGGACTGCTTGAGCCACAGCTACTGAGCATGCTGAGGAGGAAGGATCACCTGAGCCCACGAGGTGTAGGGTGCATGTATGATCATGCCACTGCACTACTCCTGGGTGACAGAGTGAGACCCCAACTCAAAAAAAAAAAACTAGTCTGGTATGATGGCGCAGTCCTGTAGTCTGAGCTACGCCGGAGGTTGAGGCAGAAGAATTGCTTGAGCCCAGGAGGTTGAGACTGCGGTGAGCCGTGATTGTGCCATCACACTTCAGCCTGGGTGGCAGAGTAAGACCCTGCCCTGGGCGGTGGCTCACACCTGTAATTCCAGCACTTTGGGTGGCTGAGGCAAGAAGATTGCCTGAGCCCAGGGTGCAAGACCAGTCTGGGCAACTTGGCAAGACCGCGTCTCTACAACAAATAAAAAAATTAGCCAGGCCTGTAGTTCCAGCTACTTGGAAGGCTGAGGTGGAAGAATTGCCTGAGCCCAGCAGATTGAGGCTGCAGTGGCCGTGAACATGCCCCTGCACTCCAACCTGGGCAATAGTGAGATTCTGACTCAAAAACAAAACAAAAAGAGTAAGACTCTAATTCAAAAAAAGAAAAATAAAGAAAAAAAATTAACACGAAGCAAAGAAAGCCTTGACTTGAGACAACTACAAAAGCTAAGATCCAAGATTCAGAAGGAAAAAGCAAGGTTAGGATCAAGAGATGGACTTCAAGGCAGACTGAGAAAAGGGACATTCATGTGGCTGATATCAAAACAATTTTTTTTTTGCATTCTCAAGATAAAAAGCAGCTCCTGTGACTTCTAAGAGGGGCACTGTGCATGAAACTAGAACCTCAGCCTGCAAGGCCTTAGGTAAAGCTGAAAACGAGTAACCTAAGTTTGACTGGGAAAGCTGCTGAGCCAAGATGCCCTAGTATTTAGATGCTAAGAGGCAGAGGTCTGAATTTGACTCCTCCAGGCTCAAATGGTTCTATACAAACTGGGGCAAGCCCAAGAAAAGAACTGGTTCACCAGAGAGGGTGTATTCATTTAACGGGCGGCTTTAGCCTTTTTCATCAAAACAAACAATAGGCCACACGAATGAAATGCAACATTTCTCACTTCTAAGACAAAATAAGGAACTTCCATTAAAGGCGGGCCATACGCTTAGGAATTCACCTCCACCGTTAGGGTTTGTTTTTTTTCCCAGGGGAAGTTTGAGAAATCCGGATTCTAATTTCAGCCGAATGGTCAGTTCCTCGAACTTCAAGAACTAAAAGAAGAGGGACTGCAGCTAAGGAAGGATCTCGGGGCGCTCCACGCCAGCCGGCGGCGGTTAACAAGCGCAGTCCTGAAGGCAATTCCGGAGCGCAGAATAGACGCCCGCCGGGTACGGCGTCGAGTCCCGGCGGTTCCCGAGGTGCCAAGCGGCGAGTGGCCTCGAGTCCGGCTCTCCAGCGCCCCCTGTGGCCGGGAGGAGGGAGCGCCGCCCAGGAGAGATGAAGAGGGGCGACCCCTAGCGTGTACTTCCCAGGGGACACTCTCTAGGGTTCCCCTACGCGAAGTTTTGCCTATTAATTTTGTTTCTCTCCGCAATCTGTGCCACCTACAGGATAGGAGTCCCGGTGTTCCCTCCGCAGGTTCGTTCGTTGTAAAACGGTGTGTCAGTGGAGTGGCCCCTTTAATTGCGTCACCAGCGCCGGAGTGGCATCGCCCCTTTAAGGCCGGTGGCAGCCACGGCTCCGGGGGCGGGGTCCGTCTTCTGCCGGACCGGGACTGGCGCGGGGCTGATTCATTCGGGGCTGGGACACGGAGCGCTGACGTCGGCTTCTGCGCTGGGCGCAGCCTCGCTCCTGATTGGCCCGTCCCCGGGCCCGCCCTCCCCCACGCACCGCCCCCTGGGTTCCCTCCCGAGTCCGCAGTGGAAACACTGTCTTCTCCCTTCTTGACCCCTGGCCCTTCTTCCCTCGCTCCTTCCCTCCCTGGCCGTCGCTTCTGGTGCCGTCGCTCCCGGAGGAGCTCCCGGCACGGCGATGGGGTCTCGGGCCTCCACGTTACTGCGGGACGAAGAGCTCGAGGAGATCAAGAAGGAGACCGGCTGTGAGTTCGGACTGGGGGTGGGAAGGCGGCCGAGCGCCTCCGGCTGGCCTTACAACCCAGGGCGGCTGTTGGTAACGTCTGAAATCGGGGTGCCCGTTAGGCTGGGGGGGGGAGAGGGTCCTGGGCAGCCTCCAGGTTTGGGGACCGAGGGCTGGAGGACCCGTTCTTCCAGCTGCAGCTTCCCGCGGCGGGGCTTCGGCTCTTGTAGGGCCGTCCTTCCCCTCAAGGGCGGGAGTCTGGACCACCCATAGAGCGTCGACACCCCTGTTTTCTACCCCCTGCCCGCGAAAGTCCCCGAGTTCCTTTCCTTTAACTTTGCTCGCATCATCCTTCCCTATGACGAGGCATCCTGAACAGTAGGTAAAGCCCGATAAGTAAATTCAGGAACTCTGGGCGGATTCTGTAGAAAACAGTCAGTTTCTGGGCAAGGACCTAAAAGCATTGACAACTGTAAGAAATCACAAACAAGTTCTTGTCACAAACAGGGAAAACAAACCCAGAAAGAAAGACCATGCAGTAAGACTTTGGAAGAGGTGACCCACCCGGTGTCTAGAGACCTTTAAAAAATCAGGGGTCTGGGAGTGAGAGACGACTTTCAATCTGGGCTGGAGAAAAAGTACTGGGATATTGTGACTAATCCGCACTTGTGAGAAAAAAAAAACTGGAATATTGTGATCACTTGTCTTTTACTTATACTAAGGGTACTTGCTGTCCTAATTTCAAATATATGGATTCCTACTATGCTGGTGTACTTTATGTAGTTGCTATTGAATTTGGTTGTGCTCCAAAAATCTCAGTGTGGATTTGTACAAGGAACTGATTTTTCTTTCTTTTTTTTTTGAGTCGGAGTCTTACACGGTCACCTGGCTGGAGTGTAGTGGCACACTCATGGCCTCCCCAGTCTTGACCTGCTAGGCTCAGGGGATCCTTCCACCGCCTTCCAGGTAACTGGAACTACAAGCATGTGCCACCACACCCTGCTAATTTTTTGATTTATTGTACGGACGAGGTCTCACCAAGTTGCCCAGGCTGATCTCGAACCCCTGAACTCAGACAATCCTCTCACCTCCGCCTCCCAAAGTGCTGGGATTACAGGTGTGAGTCACCGTGCCTGGCTTCCATCTCCTTTCTTTCTTTCTTTCTTTTTTTTTGAGTTGGAGTCTCACCCTGTCACCCAGGCTGGAGTGCAGTACCACGCTTATGGCCACCACAGCCTTAACCTGCTGGGCTCAGGCGATCCTTCTGCCTTAGCCTTCCAAGTAGCTGGAATTATAGGTGTGCGCCACCACACCCGGCTAATTTTTTTTTTTTTTTGAGTTGGAGTCTCACTCTGTTGCCCAGACTGGAGTGCACAGCCTCGACCTGCTGAGCTCCAGTGATCCTTCCACCTCTGCCTTCCAAGTAGCTGGAACTACAGGCACGTGCTACCACACCCGGCTAATTTTTTGATTTATTGTAGAGATGAGATCTCGCCAAGTTGCCCAGGCAGGTCTCGAACCCGCGGGCTCAGGCAATTCACTCACCTCAGCCTCCCAAGGACGGGATTACAGGCTGAGCCACCAAACCCAGCTTAATTTTTTTTTATTGTTTGTAGAGACATGGTCTAACCAAGTTGCCTGGGCTAGTCTTGAAGCCCAGGACTCAGGCAATCCTCTCGCCTCTGCCTCCCAAAGTGCTGGGATAACAGGCGTAAACCACCACACCTGGCAGAATTGATTTTTTTTTTTGAGTTGGAGTCTCACTCTGTCACCCAGACTGGAGTGCAGTGGCCGCTTCTGGCCACTGCAGCCTTGACCTGCTGGGCTCCAGTGATCCTTCCGCCTCAGCCTTCCGAGTGGCTGGAACTACAGGCGCGTGCTACCACACCTGGCTAATTTTGATTTATTGTAGAGCTGAGGTCTCGCCAAGTTGCCCAGGCGGGTCTCAAACCCGCGGGCTCAGGCAGTTCACTCACAGCCTCCCAAAGGCACGGGATTACAGGCTGAGCCACCAAGCCAGGCTAGAACTGATTTTTTATAGTCCAGTCTCTTCCTCCTTAGCCTGAGCAAAGGAGCAACAGGGCTTTGGGAATTGAGAAACTCTGTGGAATACTATCATACATTTGAACAGACCTTGATAATGTAATGTATGATAAAGGATTCTTTTTGAGTTATGAATTATGTAAACACCTGCGCTCTCTCCCATAATACCTGTCTTTTTTTTTTTTTTTAATTGGAGTCCCATTCTGTCACCCAGGCTGGAGTGCAGTGAGTGAGTGGCACGCTTACAGCCACTCCAGCGTCGACCTGCTGGACTCCAGCGATCCTTCCGCCTCAGCCTTTCAAGTAGCCAGAACTACAGGCACGTGCTATCATGCCTGGCTTATTTATTTATTTATTGTAGAGACAAGGTCTCACCAAGTTGCCCGGGCTGGTCTTGAACATGTGGGCTTAGGCAGTCCACTCACCTTGGCCTCCCAAAGTGCTGGAATTATAGGTGTGAGCCACCGCGCCCAGCTTAATTGATTTTTTATTTGTAGAGACAGGGTCTCATTATGTTGTCCTGGCTAGACTTGAACTCCTGGCCTCTAGTAATCCTCCTGCCTGGGCCTCCCAGAGTGCTGAGATTATAGGCATGAGCCACAGTGCTCTGCCTGATACCTGTCTTTGATATTGACTTGACCACTAAGTAACTCAGGAACACATACGTGGATAGTAATAAGGAGTGCTAGGAGCAACTACAAAATTACTCAGGCCCAGAATAAATTAAATGCTGCCCTGTGCTTTCTGACTAATTCTACTTTCTAGAATCTTCAAGTTGGAAGGGATGTTATCTAGGCCCACCTCTTGTCAGATTGGTTTGCTTCTTTCAGCATCCCCTAAAATATGGCCCTGAAGCTTCACCATAAAGACTTTTTTTATTTTTTTTGAGTTGGAGTCTCACTCTCTGTCGCCCAGACTGGAGTGCAGTGGCCGCTCCCGGTCACCGCAGCCTCGACCTGCTGGGCTTCGGTGATCCTTCCGCCTCAGCCTTCCAAGTAGCTGGAACTACAGGTGCGCGCTACCACGCCCGGCTCATTTTTGACTTATTGTAGAGATGAGGTCTCGCCAAGTTGCCCAGGCAGGACTTGAACCCGCGAGCTCAGGCAGTCCACTCACCTCAGCCTCCCAAAGGCGCGGGATTACAGGCTGAGCCACCGAGCCCGGCTCACCATAAAGACCTTTAATGATGATGGCTTCACCACCTACCAAGGCAGTCCTTTTAGTGATTTTGAATTAATGACAGAAAGTAGTTAGGTATTTATAATCTGCAGTACTTGTTTGGCCATTTTGTGACATACTCTGACTCCAGGAGTAGAAATATAGGCAGTTTGGGTTTAGCAAGCATTTTATTACATTTTATGGCCATAATCTCTGGTCACACTTGTAATTATAATAGCTACTTTAGGTCTATGGTGACATCTAAATTAAAGCATTTGTGCTTAGAATAAAGGGTCACATATGGAGGAAGTGTAAACCATAGTGAGGATGGGAAAAGCCATTTTTGCCCCAGAATGAAGAGAGCAGTAATCCCATTCTGGCTTGTTTACATTTGACTAAATGAAAAAGGCCTGGATTGCTATAGGTCTCTGGGATGTTTTACCATGTGACGTGTGTGGACAAACAGAACTAAGTACTCAGTGGAGAGCTGTTTTCCCTATTGCCAAAGAGTGAATCACTTATGAGGAAGATTCTCAACCACAAGTGCAAGTGTCTGTATTGAGCCAGAAAGACTAGTGAAACAAATACTGATTTTTTTTTTTTTAAGTTGGATTCTCACTCTGTCACCCATGCTGGAGTGCAGGGCACATGCTCACGGCCACCTCAGCCTCGACCTACTGAGCTCAGGCAATCCTTCCACCTTAACCTTCCAAGTTGCTGGAACTACAGGCGCACACCACCATGCCCGGCTAGTTTTTTTATTTATTGTATAGCTGAGGTCTCACCAAGTTGCTCAGCCTGGTCTTGAACCCCTGGACTCAGGCAATCCTCTCACCTCGGCCTCCCAAAGTTCTGTGATTGCAGGCTTGAGCCATCGCACCCAACCTAACTTACTGAATTTTTACACTGTCTGTTCAATACTATGTTAAGTAGTCAGAATTACTCAGGTGACAAAAGACACCCACAGCCTAAATGGGGAGTTAAGCCCAAGAGAGTTATGATTAGCATCATGACATACAGAAGCTGAAATTCTGTAGCACCCACCTTCAGAAATCAGGGAAGTGAGAGTCCTTGTGGGTTGGCCTTGTGGAGGACATGAATTGGGCCTTGATGCATGCATGAACTGATTAGATTTGGATAAATTAACCTAGGGCATTTTGGGTGGCTTCCAGAAACAGTCTCCCCCAAGCCTGCTACAAAGTCATTCCTCTGCCCTGGAGTTGAGCCATGAATTTACCCAGTTAGTGCCCATCATCAGTTTTTTCAAGCAGTAATTTTAGTATGATGCAAATGTTTTTGTTGTTGTTGTTGTTTGTTTGTTTTAAGAGACAGTGTCTTATTCTGTTGTCTACTGGCACAATCCTAACTCACTGCAATCTCCAACTCCTGAACTCACGTGATCCTCTTGCCCCAGCTTCTCTAGTAGCTGGAACCACTGTCCTATGCCACCATGCCCAGCTAATTTTTTGTAGAGACAGGGTCTCGCTATGTTGCCCAGGTCTCAAACTCCTGAACTCAAGCAGTCCTCCCACCTCAGCCTCTCAAAGCGCTGGGACATGAGCCACTGTGCCTGTCCTGCCAAAGGTTTTGAAGGACAAAAACAACAGATACCTAGGGCAGATATAGAGATGGAATTTATCCTGTTTTCATCTGTCTCTTGTTCAATGAAGAATTTGGGGATCAGAAACACTTTAAGAACGAGTATAAGATCTTTTAATACTACTTCTACCAGTAAGATAATGTAGCATAATTGAGGAAAACTGACATTACTATGAAAGTCTTTCATTGGAATTGATGATTATATACAAACTTTTTTTTTTTTTGAGTTGGAGTCTCACTCTGTCGCCCAGACTGGAGTGCAGTGGTTGCTCCCGGCCACTGCAGCCTCGCCCGCTGGCCTCCGGCGATCCTTCTGTTCAGCCTTCCAAGTAGCTGAAACTACAGGCGCGCTACCACACCTGGCTAATTTTTTGTTTTATTGTAGAGATGAGGTCTCGCCAAGTTGCCCAGGCGGGTCCCGAACCCACGGGCTCAGGGAATCTACTCACCTCAGCCTCCCAAGGTGAGGGATTACAGGCTGAGCCACCGAGCCAGCTTAAACTTATTTTTAATAAATTAAAATTGTTTAAGGTGTTTGGAAAAGTAAGTTTAGGTAAGAATTAGCTGTGAGCCTCAGTTTCATCTGTAAAATAAGGATAATAGTACCTGCTTTATCGAAGCCCTATGACAATTAAATGAGATAAGTTATGTGAGCGCCTTAGAATAGTGTCTGGTGTAATAATTGTCATGTAAGTGTTAGCTATTATTATTTTGAACCATTGGTAACAATTATCTTATTGGAAAAATAACATTTGCTATTTTTTGCTGTTAACTATGTGTAAGGCTATATAATCGGGGAAGTGACCACATTTTAATACTTTTTCTGGTTTTAGTGGGCATTGGATTAGGAATCAAGTATAGATGTTGTTTGTTGTTCTGCCAGTTCTAAGAAAATTAAACTTTTTAAATTTTTTAGTTGATGTCTCACTCTGTTGCCCGGGCTGGAGTGCAGTGGCATGCTCATGGCCACTGCAGCCTCAACCTGCAGGGCTCAGGTGAATCTTCTGCCTCAGCCTTCCAAGTAGCTGGAGCTACAGGCATGTGCCATCATGCCTGGCTAATTTTTTGATTTACTGTAGAGACGAGGTCTCATCAATTTGTTCAGGCTGGTCTTGAACCCCTGGCCTCAGACAGTCCTCTTGCCTCTGCCTTCCAAAGTGCTGGGATTACAGGTGTGAGCCAATACACCCAACATGAAATGAAACTTTTAAAGGAGTGGAAATTGTGATATTTTTAACAGTTTGAGAAACCTTGGCTGGGTGTGGTAGCTCACGCCTGCAATCCCTTAACTTTGGGAGATTAAGGTGGGAGAAACACTTTAGGTCAGGAGTTTAAGACCAGCCTAGGCAACATAGTAAGACTCTGTCTCTCCAAAAAAGCTTTAAAATGAGCTGGTTGTGTTTGTAGTCCCAGCTACTCAGGAGGCTGAGGCAGAAAGATTGCTTGAGCCCAGGAGTCCAAGGCTGCATCACGTGAGCTACGATCAAGCCGCTGCACCCCAGCCTAGGCGACAGAGCAAACCCCTATCTCTAAAAAAAAAAGAAAGAAAAAGAAGGTGGAGGGTGGGAATGGGTAGAGGGATAAAATATCATCAGGTTGGGACAGTGGATACACTTAAAGCCCAGATGGCTTTGTTACTATGCAATGTATCCATGTAACCAAAAACTATTTGTACTCCTTAAAGCTATTCAAAGAAATTAATAAAGTAAAATAAAATAAATTTCATAAAAACACTGTCTAAGAAATGCTTTGTATTGGCATAAGACATTTCCCATATTGCCTTCCATCACCTTCTTTCACACTTCTGCATTTCTATAAATTAAAGCTCATTTGAATAAAAGGTGTAATTGAGGAAAAGCCACAAATGTCTTGGGAGTTTCGTTAATCTTCACCCTTAGTTCACTTAACTGTAGCAGTAAGCTGGCTGTGAATTACTAAAACCTTATCTATGAGAAATAATTCATACCAACTAAGTAGTAATGAATACAGATTATTTTTAGTCTCTCCCTTCTGATGTGTGTCATGTGGTATGGGGAGGGTGTTGAACAGGTTTAGGAAGTTAAGTTATACAGGTTGGTGAGGTTTTGTTTGAAAGGGTGGAGTGATGATACAACTAATGGAATTTTCTCTAGAGTTCCAACAAAGAGTACAAGCCTGGCAAAGGCAATCACCTGAGAACAGTTGCCTGGGCTAGAATGTAAATCAAAGTGCAACTTCAGGCTGCTACTGCCTTCAAATGTAGGACCCCTTCATGGTGCTGTGCCACAGTGCCTGAAGGCTCTGTCATGGTAGAAGACCCTGCTGTCTTCCGTCTCCTGTTGAAATGGAAATGCATGGGTTAACTAACACCTTTAGTTAGTTTTGGGTTAAGTGATTTGTAAAACTCTGTACTTTTTAGTTCTAAAAAAAGTTTTATTCTCATTTGTTGCCAGAAAGGGGTAAGAAGCAGCTGTGTCATATTAGAGAGGGATCTAAGGGAGGGAGACCCTAGGAACATTTTTTGGTAGAAGAAAGTGGTTCAGAGCATAGAGTATTTGAAGGTTTACTTATTTAGAAGAAAACTGACCCCAGCAGCAGCTATAAAGTTAAACTGAATCTACTTATATGTGTGTGTGTATCCATATATATATTTTTTTGTGTCAGAGTCTCACTGTCACCCAGGCTAGAGTGCAGTGGCACACTCACGGCCACCATAGCCTCGACCTGCTAGGTGCAAGTGATCCTTCTGCCTCAGCCTTCCAAGTTGCTGGAACTATAGGCATGCGCCACCATACCTGACTAATTTTTTTATTTATTGTAGAAACAAGTTCTTGCCAGGTTGCCCAGGCTGATCTCAAATTCCTGGATTCAGGCAATACTGTCTCCTCCGTATATAGATATATTTTTTATAAGCCATTTGAAAGTTGCAGGTATTAGAACTCTTCATCCCTAAATACCTGCATGCATTTCCTAAGTATAGGGATTTTTCCTATATAACCACAGTACTATTATCAACACCTGAGAAAGTTGATAATAATTCTGTTATATTATCTGCCATTCAGTCCATATTCAATGTTCCTCAGCTATAAGAAAGTAGTTTTGTTTGTTTTATGTAATGTTTTTAAAGTCTTATTTATTTATTTAAGTCGGAGTCTCACTCGCCCTGGGTGGAGTGCAGTGACTTGCTCACGGCCATCACAGCCTCAGTCTGCTGGGCTCAGGTGATCCTTCCACCTCGGCCTTCCAAGAAGCTGAAACCAGAGACGTGTGTTACCACGCCTGGGTAATTTTTTGAATTGTAGAGACAAGGTCTCGCCAAGTTGCCCAGGCTGGTCTTCAACCCCTGGAGTCAGGCAGTCCTCTCGCCTCTGTCTCCCAAAGTGTTGGGATTACAGGCATGAGCCACCACACCCAGCCTAAAGTCTCTTTTAGTCCCTAAGAGAGCAGGCCAGATCTTGTAGTCTTCACATCAGGGGAAATGTGAAGGTGTAGTGTTCAGGAGGAATGGTTGGGAGTGCAGGCTTCAACTTCGAAATCTGTCATCTAGAGTTGCCTTTGGCTGCACTTGTGTGCTTTACCTAGATTATCATTCTGTTCTTCTGCATTAAGATTTGGAATAAAGGCAAGGCCAAAATAACCTTTTCTTTTCTTTTTTTTTTTTTTGAGTTGGAGTCTCACTCTG
>NW_007252999.1:234353-241503 GCF_000164805.1 Carlito syrichta | reverse complement strand
CCACCGCAGCCTCTACCTGCCGGGCTCCGGCGATCCTTCCGCCTCAGCCTTCCGAGTAGCCGGAATTACAGGCGCGCGCTACCACGCCCGGCTAATTTTTTTGATTTATTGTAGAGATGAGGTCGCGCCTACCCAGGTGGGTCTCGAACCCACGGGCTCAGGCAATCCACTCACCTCAGCCTCCCAAAGGTGGGGGATTACAGGCCAAAATAACCTTTTCTTACTCCCTTTTTGTTTTTATTCCTTCTGCTTTGATACCTCTCTGAAACACTTTCCTCCTCTGAAACACAATGCAGTGATGATAGATTTATAGTCAGAAAAGTTAGCAGAATCTTTTAAATAATTCTTTATAATAAAAAAAAAATTACTTGCCTTTACCAGTGGAGAAAAGTATAGTTTCATTCAATACATGTCCATATGCACAGGCATTTCTGAGAGTAACTGGCAACTCTTGGGACTTGCTTTGATTTACTAAGAGTTGTTCTGGTTTGGGGCACCTGTCTGGCTAGCTTTGTATCTTTTGATGAGAATAGTTTACAGGAAACATGTCCTGCCTTCATGTGTGCCAGTTCCAATATCTTTCTGCATGTGGATTGTGTAGTTCCTTTATAGGTGGATTGGGGTTGTTTTGAGCTGTATACTTTGGGTGTGTTGCTTTATATTTTTTTTATTTTTTATTTTTTTAGGCAGAGGGCTCACTTTGTCGCCCAGACTAAGTGCAGTGGCATGATCATGGCTTAACTCAAAGTCAACTCCTGGGCTCAGGGGATCCTTCCCCACTTTTTTTTTTTTTTTTGAGTCATAGTCTCACTCTGTCGTCCAGGCTAGAGTGCAGTGGCACGCTCGTGGCCACCTAAGCCTTGACCTGCTGGGCTCAGGTAATCCTTCTTCCTTAGCCTTCCAAGTAGCTGGAACTACAGGGCACACCACCATGCCTGGCTGATTTTTTTTTTTTTTAATTGTAGAGATGAGGTCTCATCAAGTTGCCCAGGCTGGTCTCAAATCCCTGGACTCAGGCAATCCTCTTACCTCAGCCTCCCAAAGTGCTGGGATTACAGACTTGAACCACGCCTGGCCCACACTTTTTTTGTTTTATTGGTACAGATGAGGTGTCGCTGGTATGTAACCTGGTCTCACTTTGGGAGGCCAAGGTGGGAGGATCACTTGAGCCCACAAGTTCGAGACCAGCCTGGACAACATAGTGAGACCTCTTCTCTACAAAAAAAAATTTTTAAATGAGCTGGGTTTGGTGGAATGCACCTGTAGTCCCAGTTACTCAGGAGGCTGAAGTGGAAGGATTGCCTCCGCTGAGGAGGTCAAGACTTCAGTGAGTTGTTATTGTGCCACTCTGCTGCAGCCTGGGTGACAGAGTGAGAACCCCAACTCAAAAAGAAAAGTAAACTAAAATGTATAGTACTCTAAACACTAAAAACTGATCCCGTGGACTAAATAAACAGTTATTAAAAAGGGTTCCAGGCCAGGTGTGGTGGCTCATACCTATAATTCCAGCACTTTGAGAGGCAGAGGCAAGAGTATTGCCTGATCCCAGGGGTTTGAGACCAGCCTGGGCAAATTGGTGAAACCTCAGCTCTTCAATTAAATAAAAAAATTAGCTGGGTGTGTTGGCGTGTGCCTATTTTTTTTTTTTTTTTGAGTTGGAGTCTCACTCTGTCACCTCGACCTGCTGGGCTCCAGCGATCCTTCCGCCTCAGCCTTCCAAGTAGCTGGAACTACAGGCGCACACTACCACGCCCGGCTAAGTTTTTGATTTATTGTAGAGATGAGGTCTTGCCAAGTTGCCCAGGCGGGTCTCGAACCCGCGACTCAGGCAATCCATTCACCTCAGCCTCTCAAAACGCTGGGATTACAGGCAGAGCCACCGAGCTCGGCCAGCATGTGCCTGTTATTTCCAGCCACTTGGAAGGCTGAGGCAGAAGGATTGCCTGAGCCCAGTAGGTCAGTGCTGCGGTGGTGGTGATCATGCCACTGCACTCTAGCCTGTGTGACAGAGTGAAACTTTGACTCAATAATAATAATAATAATAATAATTGAAAGGGTTCCAAAGCAATATAGAAACACTGTGAATAACTAACTGAAAAGTAAACTTCTACAGCTATGTAAAGTATACAAGTGACTGAAACTAGATGGTCTATGAAGCAATGAAAACAGCAATGTTGGTATTGTGAACAAATTGTTTTTTCAAAAAATCTTTTGGAAAGCTTAGTAATTCTTTAGTTGACTTATTTTTGCAAAACTTAAGGGAACATTCATACAAGAGTAGCCTATATGTCCTGAGGCCAGAGCTAGGAAAGACTGGTCAGATTTTTAAAGAAAGCCGTTGTAACTGGCAGAGTCAGGAGGGAAATGGAGAGTAATTAGTGCAGCAGTAAAACTGTGCCTTCAGGCTCACAATATAAGGATGATGCTGGTAATAGCTAATCTTCAGTGCTCACCATGTGCCAGGCAGTTTGCCAGGCAGTTTGCTTTCATTCACTCGGTTGTTTTGCCCACAATCCCATTCACTTACCCCTCTCTGGTAAGCGGTGGTGCTAGGAATCTCCCTGACCCTCACAAGCATGTACCCTTTACGGTGAGCTATTCATACCTGGCTGGCTGGCAAAACAGTCCACAGCTGCTTCCTGAGTGGCTGGACCCTGCTGGCTCTGCCCTGGATGGGAATGTTCTTGCCTCCTTTTCTGCCAGCTCTGCTCACCTTAGAGCACTAGTACAGAATGAAGCCTAACTTCAAGGGTGAAACCTAATGCTGAAGGATTCATGGCCACACCCAGTGTGGCCTCTTGTGCCAGGGGCCACTCATTTCCTGCTTGCCCCTGTTTACTTTGTTCCATTGTTCCAGCACTGCAAGTAAATTTTTTCGTGAGCTGAGGGAGGAGGACAACTACTTCAGCCACCCCTTTAAACCTCGGAAGGTACAACCTAGGACAAAGTCTGCACTTGCCGCACCCTTTTTGGCTGTTGTCTTTTCTCCTATGATAGCTCTGGGTTTTTAGGTTTGTTTTTGTTTGTTTGATTTGGAGTCTCACTCTGTCGCCCAGACTGGAGTGCGGTGGCTGCTCCCGGCCACCGCGGCCTCAACCTGCTGGGCTCCGGCGATCCTTCCGCCTCAGCCTTCCGAGTAGCTGGAACTATAGGCACGCGCTACCACGCCTGGCTAATTTTTTGATTTATTGTAGAGATGAGGTCTTGCCAAGTTGCCCAGGCTGGGTCTCGAACCCGCGGGCTCAGGCAATCCACTCACCTCAGCCTCCCAAAGGCGTGGGATTACAGGCTGAGCCACCGAGCCCGGCTTGTTTTGTTTTTTAAATTTATTTTTTATTTTAAAGATGTGAGGTACAGTTCAGGATTAGGTATATAAGTGGTCATCGTAGTGATAGCATTTTGAAACCAAACTGAGGAAAATTCTAAAACAAGATCAGTTTCAAAGGTTTCCAGAATGATCCTCGACTCGCGTAGGCAGAAAGTGAAGCTTTGAAAGACCTAAGACAAACCATTCATTTATTGTTCCCACAGTAGAGTCCCAGGTTGATCCTCAAGGCAGCTTTGATGATTGACAGACAATTTGCTGGCAATAAGCCGGGCTCGGTGGCTCAGCCTGTAATCCCGCACCTTTGGGAGGCTGAGGTGAGTGGATCGCTGAGCCCGCGGGTTGGAGACCCGCCTGGGCAGCGAGACCTCATCCTCTATAATAAATCAAAAAAATAATTAGCCGGCCGTGGTAGCGTGCGCCTGTAATTCCGGCTACTCGGAAGGCTGAGGTGGAAGGATTGCCAGAGTCCAGCAGGTCGAGGCTGCGGTGGCCGGGAGCAGCCACTGCACTCCAGTCTGGGTGACAGAGTGAGACTCCAACTCAAAAAAAAAAAAAAAAAAAAAAATTTGCTGCAATAGTGGGAGAATTAAATCGCCATCTAAAAAGAAACCAGATTACATGTTGGGGCTGCATATGGATGGGCTTGGGACTGTCAGAATTGATGGAAGGGCTGCCTTATGGGGCTGATCTTGCTTAATGCGATCAGGGCCAACATAAGATCCAAGCTAATGTTGCCACTTAGCAATTCAGAGCTTTGCCTTTAGATAAAGATCTCTATCCAGACCTATGAAATATGAGCAGAGAGTAGGGGGTGGGGGAGAGAGGGTGAAGGTTGTCAGCAGGTTTGTAATTAATTGATAATAGGCTGGAAGAATTATGACTTTATTTTTCTTACCCATGTCTCCAGATCACAGGCATAACTTTCTACATAGCCTTGAAAATATGACTGTTTGTCTGCAGCCCAAAACATCGTCATTTACCATACTTCTATGAGGTCCCTGGTAAGAAGAGTAGGACTCTGAAAAGAGAGAGACCAGGGTTCTCAACTGTGCTGCCCATCAGAAGCAGACTGGATTTTTAAAAATGTGGTACATATACAGAATGGAATATTACGTAGCCACAAAGAAGGACAGAATTATGGACTTTGCAGCAACTTGGTGGATTTGGAGTCTATCATACTCAGTGATCTATCCCAGAAACAAAGAACTGAGTACCACATGTTCTCACTCATAAGTGGACCCTGAACATTGATCATAATACACATGAAAGGGACTGCAAGCTGGGCTCGGTGGCTCAGCCTGTAATCCCGCGCCTTTGGGAGGCTTAAGTGAGTGGATTGCCTGAGCCCACGGGTTCGAGACCCGCCTGGGCAGTGTGACCTCATCTCTACAATAAATCAAAAAATCAGCCGGGCGTGGTAGTGCATGCCTGTAATTCCGGCTACTCAGTAGGCTGAGGCGGAAGGATCGCCGGAGCCCAGCAGGTCGAGGCTGCAGTGGCTGGGAGCGGCCACTGCACTCCAGTCTGGGCGGCAGAGTGAGACTCCAACTCAAAAAAATAAAAAAATAAAATAAAATAAAACAAAAATTAGCCAGGCGTGGTGGCACATGCCTGTAGCTCCAGCTACTTGGAGGGCTGAAGTGGAAGGATTACCTGAGCCCTGAGGGTTGAGGCTACGGTGACTGTGAGTATGCCACTGCACTCCAGCCTGGGTGACAGAGTGATACATCGACTCAAAAAATAAATAAATAAATAAATAAATAAAAAATTTTAAAAAATAAAAATTTTCTAAAAAGAGAGAGTCCAGGGTTCTGCCTGTTCAGTCTCCCCTGATCAGGAGCTTGTAACTCCCCAGAAATATTTCTCCAATTACAGGAGATGGCCTCGGATTCATCCATGTGTTCCCAGGGTACCTTGCTACCATCTTTCCAAACAATCCACACCAAGGATCCATACGGGGAAAGTGGCCGCACAGACCTGTCTCAGGTCACCCTCTCCCTTTCCTGATTGAAGATTTGCAACAGCACCATTCGAGGGAAACTTTCTGGATTCGATAGAGGACTGAACTCCTACCCTGCTGTTATCCAGCAGCAAGCGCTTAAGAGGTCCTTGATCTGTAAGATAGGGATGATGGTGGTGACATTGTTTTGTCCCCCCACAGAGTTCTTAAGATGCTCAAATCAATATGAGAGCAAAAAGTCACCTTGAAAGCTGGATGAAAACCTGAGTTCCTGTGGTCGGTGTTCACGGTTGACAAAAGGCTTGATTCTAGTTCGGGTGTGGTGGCTCACGCCTATAATCCCAGCACTTTGGGAGACTGAGGTAAGAGGATTGCTTGAGCTCAGGCGTTCAAGACCAGCCTATGTGACGCAGTGAGACCTTGTCTCTACACAAAAATTTAAAAATTAGCTGGGTCGTGGTGGTGTGCATCTGTAGTCCCAGCTACTTGGGAGGCTAAGACGGGAGGTGCACTTCAGCCCAGGAAGTTGAGGTTGTGGTAAGCCATGACTGTGCCACTGCACTCTGGCCTGGGCAGCAGAGTAGAACCCTGACTCAAAAAAAAAAAAAAAGACTTGATTCCTTCTTCCCCCTTCTCAGCCAGCATACTGCATTTGAAAAGCATAAACAGGGCAACTCTCTTGGGTCCCCCCCTCCGTCCCCCGCTCTAGGAGTTTTTCTGTCCTCTCAATAAATCCTGCCTTAAAAAAAAAAAAAAAAGAATAAAGAGAGTCAGTTTTCCAGACCTGCCAGGTCTCTCTGTTCACAGCAGCTGCCCGAGGATCCACCTCATATCTGATAAGCGGGGTTCTTGGCTGAAGCTGGGAAGGGGGGCGTGGAGACAGATTACGAATCAGCTCCCCTCGGTCTCTCAGGCGCTGCCCCTTTCGGACCCCAGTGGATCCAGGACCAGATCTTATCCGTCTTTGCCCCTCACTCTTTTCTTTGCACAGATGGCCAGTGACAGGGAGCCACGCCTCCCTCTGTTTGTGTTCCCTGGTTTTGGCGCCTTGGCTGGAGCTTTGGATACCAGCTGCCTCCTGTTACATAGAGGAGCAAGTTCTCTCTCTCTCTCTCTCTCTCTGAGTCTGAGTCTCACTGTCCCCAGGCTGGAGGGCAGTGGCACGCTCACAGCCACAGCTACTGCAGCCTCGACCTGCTGAGCTCAGGTGATCCTTCCACCTCAGCCTTCCAAGTAGCTGGAACCACAGGCATGCACCACCACACCCAGTTAATTTTTGGTGTGCTGTAGATACGCGGTCTCGCCAAGTAGCCCAGGCTGGTCTCAAACCCCTGGGCTCAGGCAATCCTCTCGCCTCTGCCTCCCAAAGTGCTGGAATGACAGGTGTGAGCCACGCACCCGGCCCTGATGAATGTTTTCAAACTGTAGTATTAAACGGTAAAGTCACATCCTCAGGAGAAGGAAACACGGGCAAGTGGTGGACTTGACTCAACATGAAAGGCTGCCCTTCTTGATTCCTGCTGACTCATCAGTGGATCTCAGTGACGGAGCCTGGATTTTGGAGCTTTGTGCTCTGAGGACGCAGGGGCCGAAGGTCCTACAAAAGTGTGAGTGAGGCGAAATGGATGTACAGAACATGGCCACATTTGCTGGTGTGTTGAAACATCAGGGCTACTGTGGAGGAAGGACCGGACATGAAACAGAGGCATGGTTCTAATGCCTGGCCTTGCTACCTACCAGCCATGTCCGTCCGTCCGTCCTTCCTTCCTTCCTTCCTTCCTCTCTTTCTTTCTCTCTCTAGCCCTCTATTTTTTTTTTTTTTTTGAGTTGGAGTCTCACTCTGTTGCCCAGACTGGAGTGCA
>NW_007252999.1:231824-234269 GCF_000164805.1 Carlito syrichta | reverse complement strand
CTCCCGGCCACCGCAGCCTCAACCTGCTGGGCTCCGGCGATCCTTCCGCCTCATCCTTCCAAGTAGCTGGAACTACAGGCGTGTGCCACCACCCCCAGCAAATTTTTAAAAAAATTTTTTGGTAGAGATGCAGGCTCAACATGTTGCCCAGGCTGGCCTCAAAACCCTGGGCTCAGGCGAGCCTCTTGCCTCCGCCTCCCAGAGTGCTTGGATGACAGGTGTGAGCCACCGCGCCCAGCAGGAGCAAGTTCTTGAAGTGACTGCCATAGGAAGAGCCCTGGCTTGCCAGTGTCTTGTAAATACTCTTGTTACTGGAGCAGAGAGGCGTGACCTGGTTTTGCATACGTACTTCCTTTGACTCCTTCACCCTATCCAATGAAAGGACTCCTCAGCTCAGTATGCTTATTTCATGGTTCCTAACCGAATTGAGGGTTGCAGGTCTTCCCAGGCAGGTTGAAAAGGCTGCTTTGTTTTATGGGATCTCTGGCACATGATTTGGAGCAAGTTAGCCCGTGAGAAGCTCTTCTAGGGAGACTCAGGCAGGCACTGGACACTGGGCTTCCAGGGGGCTGAGGCCTCACCAAGCCTGGTCCCCAAAACCGGGCTCCCTCCAGGCCTGAACCTCAGAGGGAAAGGCTTAGCGGCTGGAACCCACCCATGTTTCCACTCACTGCTCAGAGAGGGAAGCCCTGTGGCTGCCTGGGCGGGTGCCTCCCTGCAAGTTCCCGAGGACTGTGGGCAGAGTGGAAAGTCACTCCGAGATTGCTGTGCACACTTCCTGTCTTCAGATCCTCACTTCTCAGATTGTAGCTGGAGAAATGGGGCTCACAGCCAGGGGAAGCCAGCACCAGGTTCTGCCTTTAGTCACTCCCATTCTCAGGAAGCCCGTGTACCCCGCGTGCCCCACACTGATTCGTGCTGCTTGAATCGGTCATTGCACTGGACCATTTGTCCACTGATACTTCCTCCTTCCAGGGACACTGTCCATCTTCAACAAAAGAGGGTCCCAGGCCCGGGCGTGTTGGCTCACACCTGTCATCCCAGCTCTCTGGTAGGCAGAGGTGAGAGGACTGCCTGATCCCAGGGATTTGAGATCAGCCTGGGCAACTTGGCGAGACCTCGTGTCTACAACAAATCAAAAAAATTAGCTGGGCACGGTGGCATGTACCTGTGGTTCCAGCTACTTGGAAGGCTGAGGTGGAAGGATCACCCGAACCCAGCAGATCAAGGCTGCGGTGGTCGTGAGTGTGCCTCTGCACTCCAGCCTGTGTGACAGGGTGAGACTCCAGCTCAAAAGAAAAGAGTTCCAGATACTTATTATGGGTATTTTATGTAAATCCCTAGTTGGGGCCCTGTGTTTGGTCCCTGCTATGAATTTTCTATGGTTTTATTTACAGTCACATAAGCACTGAAGGGAAGCAGGAAGCCTAGTCTAGCCCCAGGGACCTCCCTCCAGAATCCTTCATTTTTTTTTTTTTTTTTTTTTGAGTCAGAGTTTCACTCTTGTCACCCAGGCTGGAGTGCAGGCCACTGCGGCCTCAACCTGCTGGGCTCAGGCGATCCTTTGGTCTCAGCCTTCCAAGTAGCTGGAACTACAGACGCACGCCACCATGCCTGGCTAGTTTTTTTTTGTGATTCATCATAGAGACGAGGTCTCACCAAATTACCCAAGCTGGTCTTGAAACCCTGGGCTCAGGCAATCCTCTTGCCTTGGTTTCCCAAAGTGCTGGGATTATAGACTGAGCCACCGCGCCCAGATGCTTTCATTTTAAAGATTCTGTTCTGTTTGTCCACAGTGTGGCTCTGTCGACATTAAAAAAAATGTTTCTAGCTTGTCTCACTAGTTCTGTGGCCCCTTCCTTGAAGGCAGGACAGCATCTTTGCATCCTGCACCCTCCTTGCACTTACTGCTGGGAGAATATTGGATGATCCAGTTCAATAATTAATCCAGTTGTCTTTTCCTGAGCACCTACAATGTGGGCTGGGTTCTGTAGGGAATAAAAAAAACATTAATAGACACAAACGAAGAGTGAGGCAGAAGAATAGAGCGAGTGAGGTTTGGTGGGAGAGAGTGAGCGTTGAGAGGCTTGTAGAAGCCCATGGAGGGGAGGTTGTGGTCGAAGATTAAGGGGTGGCTAAGAGGGGGATAGATAATTGGTGGGGTGAGGTGTGGAGGGGTCTGGAGGAAAGGAATGGGAGCCAGAGCATAGGCAGATGCATTGATTCTGAATAAAAGAAGGTCACCTCCAGCCTGGGGACTCAAAAGGTCAAAAGACGAGAGAGGGAGGAAGGGGCTAGAGCAAAATTTGGACACGGATGTGAGAGAGAAAGTGGTTGCCACGAATGTCCTTCGATTTTCACTGTTGAATGAATGAAGGAGGGACTTAAGCCTCAACATTGAGGGGCTGAGATTGCCAAGGATCCGTTGCTAGGGAGGTTTGGAAG
>NW_007252999.1:217030-231804 GCF_000164805.1 Carlito syrichta | reverse complement strand
TCTCAAGTCATCGTCCCTTCCCTCTCCCGCCCGCACCCCATGTATCAGGATCGTGAGGTCCCCAGGACATGCTCTGCCCAGCTGGCCTTTGCCAAGGTCTGCAGTTTTGCCTCCCTCTCTCATGGTGTCCTTTGCTGGTTAACCATAAATGAACTGCTAGTACTGTTTCAGTAGGGGTTTCTGGCTTTGTGATACTATGTAACCGTTATCACAGGGAGCAGCGTGATGTTCTTGGAGGATGGGGGAGACTCGGTTAGATTTCAGCTCACATAGGTTTTTCAATAGCTCTGGATCAATTCACCCAATTTTTCATTCCCAGAAAGACAATTCAATGAAGTGTTAATTCTCCATATGATCAACTTGTCAAGTTTACCGAAATAACCAGTTTATCAAACGCTTGTTTCAAGGCATATTCTCTGTATAAATATAGTCATGCCTCTATTTTTCTCAAATATATTCAGTGAATATAAATATATTCTTTATGCATAGTCAATGGTTCTGAAGATATCCAATAAGCAGAAATGTGTTTTTATTATGAATACAGTTGATCATATTTTATAGATAAAGCTTAATACGTATTTGTTATGGCTCAATTGTGTCCTGCTCCTCTCCCGTCTTCGTATGTTGAAGTTCTAACCCCCAGAAACTCAGATTATGACTATTTGGAGATGGGTCTTTAAAGAGGTAACTAAGTTAAAACGAGGTCATTAGAGTCCCTAAGCCAATGCCTGGTGTCTTCATAACGAGGGGAGATTAGGCCGCAGACCCACACAGAGGGACGACCACGTGGAGACACAGGATGAAAGGGCCACCTATAAGCCTCAGAGAGAGGCCTCAGAAGAAGCCAACCCTGCTGACACCTTGAGCTTGGACCTCTAGCCCCTAGGACTGTGAGAAAATAAATGTTTGTTGTCTGAGCCACCGGTCTGCGGTACTTTGTTATGGCAGCCCTAACAAACTAATACAATAATCTTACAGCTGTATTTTTTAAATATGCACTATAGCTTATCCGCATTTTAAGAAATGCTTGATTTATAACACCTTGACTTATAAAACTTTTAAAACTTTGAATTATGGAGTAGTTTAGACTTCTCATAAATATTTCAAGAAGAAGATACTTAACATATTAACAGACTTAACATTAAACATTTGTTCAGATTCACTAGGCCAGGTACATGGCTCATGCCTGTAATCCCAGCACTTTGAGAGGCCAAGGTGGGAGGATTGAATTCAGACCAGGAGTATGAGGCCAGCCTAGGCAACAGAGTAAGAACTTGTTTCTACAAAAAATAAAAAATTAGTCAGGCATGGTGTTACGCACCTGTGGTCCCAGACGCTCTGGAGGCTGAGTTGGAAGGATCACCTGAGTCCAGGGGTTCGAGGCTGTGGTGAGCTGGGATTGCACCACTGTCCTCCAGCCTGGGTGACAAAGTGAGACCCCGACTCAAAACAACCAAGCAAACAAGCAAAAATTACAAAAAATTCATCTACTCTTTTCATGAAGAATATTTCTTAAAATATGATTTTGATAGCTAGGGCAGACTGGTCATTGATTTTTCAGCAAACCTGGCTGCTTCCCCTGTTAGGACGTGGGATTCGGATTTTCTCTGTGCAGAGGGGCTGGTGTTTCAGGACGTTGGGTATTGTCTTAGCTGGAGCTGCTATAACAAATATACTATATCCTGGTTAGCTTAGACAACAGAAATGTAGTTTTCACTGTTCCAGAGGCTGGGAAGTCTGAGCTCGAGGTGCCAGCAAACCTAGTGTCTAGTGAGGGCTCTATTCCAGGTTTACAGAGGACTGTCTCCTGTCTTCTTGCTGTGTCCTCACATGGCAGAGCACAGAGAGTGGGAGCAAATTCTTGAGTCTTTTAGAAGTGCCCTGATCGCATTCATGACCGTGCCAGCCTTATGACCCACTCACCTGCCGAAGGCCCAGCATATGCATTTGGGGAGGACACAAACATTCACTCCCTCCAGGTGCCTATAATAGAAATTCTCATCACACTCTTTGAGGGCACGTGTCCTTTACTAGATGTCCCCCCTAAAGATAATTTCCTGAATTCTCACCACAGGCCTGGGAGATAGACAGGAATCCCATGGAACACACAAGAATATCAGAGCTTGGAGCAGTTACATAACTCCTCACAGTTACAGAACTAATCACATTCCCTAGTTCGGATAGACCCCAGTGTCCATCCCAGCTCTGCTGTGTCCCAGCTATGTGACCTAAGCAGGGGCTTCACTTCTCTACACCTCAGATTCTTTACCTGTAAAATGGGGACATACTACATACCACTACTCACCTTGCGGGATTGCCAGACAGATTAAATAAGATAATACATGCACTTGGCAGAAGCCTGGCACATGTGAAGTCCTTAAATGTTAGCTATTACTATTACTTTAAGAAATATGGGAAGTTAAAGTAATATTAGACATTAAAAAGCGATGTGTACAAAGGCTTTTCAGTGTTTCAAGAAGAGGAAACCGAGGTTGAGAGGAGTTGAGTGACCCCATGGGGCCCCCAGCCAGTCAGCAGTGGGAAGGGGACTCGACACAGACTTTTGTTCCTCGCAAGGCAGAGCCGCAAACTTTTGACAGCCAGTCCACACACCAATGTCCTTGAAATATTCAAAGCTCCTTCTCAGTGGAAAAGTCTTGCCTGTGAGTGTGTGCGTTTACTGTGGAGTAGGGATATGGCGTGGAGATGCTGACTCTGTTGTGTAAAGTCCTCTTTGCTTTGCATCTATATTAGTCAGTGTTTTCCATAGAAACAGAACCAGCAGAATGTGTGTATATATAGAGAGATTTAATCTAAGAAATTGGCTTGGGTGATGGAGCCTGGCAAGTCCAAACTTTACAGGATGGGCTATCGGGTTGAGTTGCACGATGTTGCGGCTCCCGTCTGAAGGTTATCTGCTAGCCAATTCCTCCGTGCCCGGGAGAGGTCAGCCTTTTCATCCAGGTCTTCAAATGATTGGTAAGACCTGATTATTGTGGACCGGACATTATGGAGGGCCATCTGCTTTACTGAAAGTCAACTGATTTCGGATGTGAATTTCATCTAACGACACCCTCACCAGAAACATCTAAAATCATGCACTTTGGCCCAGCCAAGTTGATGTGTAAAATTCACCATCACAATGTCTTTGCCTAGTTCCATTAAGGATTTGCTGAGAGATCTTATACAAAGTGCTGACCTTAATCTCTATTCCCCAAATGCCCTGCAAAGATGAAAAAGGGCTGTGGGAGAAGACTGAAACTTTGAGCCAAACTCTACCATCCTTGCTCCTTCAGAAGAAGAATGCTGTTAATTAAACAATTTACTTTGTTTCCTGTTCCATCTATTCACTTGTGGTATCAGGCTGGTAGGGTTGAAGGTGAACCTTTCTTTTTTTCTTTGTCATTTTTGATATGATTGAAATGTTTTACTTTTATATTAACTACAAGATTACAGGCAACTTACTAAACCAGAAAAAAGTGTGTTTATAACATTTTCTTTAATTATGGGACTTTTTAAAAGTTAGCTTAAGTACTGCTCATTTCTAAAAGACCAATTTCATTGAAGTAAAACTGCTGATTTCAAAAAAATATATTTAAAACACTCTAGAACTATGTAGAAATGAAATAAATCTAAAAGCTAAATTCTGTGTCAACTGAAATATCATCATCTTTAATATTAGTGAAAGAACATACCTTGGAAACTGGTCTTGGTGGTGGTATGTCTAAAGCGCAGAGGCAGAAATTACCTCTTCAAACAGAAAGCATGAGGCAACAGCTTTGTGAGAGGATTAAAATTATTTGAATTATTAGGTAAGCTTGCTAAGGTCAGTACGAAACTCTCACCTCATAACCAATGCAAATAATAATACCACTGAAATACACAACTGGCCAGACATCCATCAGAAGCACGTCAAAAGAAGGATTCTAATAAATAAACTCACCACCTAGAGTATATATAGTGCTCTGAATTTTTTAAAGATTTTTCATTTACATTAATCTTATTTGACCAGATCCTTACAACCACTTTGTGCCAGAGGACAAACAGATATTCTCCCCATTGAGACTCAGAGAGGTCCAAGGTCATAAAGCTGCAAAGTGGCAGGGAACAGAACAGACTCAGATCATCTTTCCTCTGCAATATAATCAGTCTATAATTTTTTTTTTTGAGTCGGAGTCTCACTCTGTCACCCAGACTGGAGTGCAGTGGCCGCTCCCGGCCACCGCAGCCTCGACCTGCTGGGCTCCGGCGATCCTTCCGCCTCAGCCTTCCGAGTAGCTGGAACTACAGGCGCACGCTACCACGCCCGGCTGATTTTTTTTTTTTTTTTAATTTATTGTAGAGATGAGGTCTCGCTGCCCAGGCGGGTCTCGAACCCGCGGACTCAGGCAATCCACTCACCTCAGCCTCCCAAAGGCACGGGATTACAGGCTGAGCCACCGAGCCCGGCTAGTCCATAATCTTTGTTGGGTGCCTGAGACTCACAACCAGGGCCATGGGTGGGTGGAGAATGATGACAGACCAAGGGCCGATTCTGGTCATTCTTGCAATTGACCCACTACAGAAAAAAAGAGTCAGTTTAAAATGATATTGTTCGTTTTGAGTTATAGACTTTGGGGCATATAAGTGTGCAAGCCTGCCCAAAACTGATAAAGGCAGAGAGAAAAATAATATGGGATGAGCACTTTAACACAATTTAAAGATTACTGCCTTTTTCACGAACACCTAAATCTCCCAAACCTTGAGGAATGGAAGTGGAGGAGGGCGAGAGGAGGAGCGCTGCCAGGGACGATCGCTCAAGGGAGTCACACCATCAGAGCTGTGAAAAATGAGTCGTGCCTTTTGTATCAGGACTTTGCACAGAAATCTGGGGAATTTGTCACTGCGGATACAGTGAGATGACTGTCCTTTTTGGGAGATTAGCATTTTCTGGAGGGAACAGTGTAAATCATTATGGGATTAAAGTGTAAATTAAGGTGAAAATTAAAGGCTGTGTTCACCTTTCCAGGAGGTTAGCAAGGCCAACCTACTCCAGACAATGTCAGACTTGATTGCAAAAGTGCAAAGGGTGATATTTTTGGTCCCACCTTTCATGTTAGGAGTGGCTCTTCTTTTAAAAATATATATGGCACCTCTCAGTTTACAAGGCACTCTCTTGTGCATGATTATATTTAAGCTTCACTCAAGCAGACTTATGATCCCTGTTTTCTAGATGAGATAGCTTAAAGCCACAGCTAAGAGCACATATCAGTGGGCTTCCAGCTCAAAGCCCATGCCCCCTCAGCTCCATTACAAGTTAGACCCACTCAATCTCCAGATAGAGGCAGAGTGGCCAGTGTGATTTCTTGTTGGCTCCTTGTTATAAAAGTGACCAATAATCTTGTTTTGCCCAGAACATTGGAGAGTTCTGAGCAAATTGAGACACCCTACTAATATGTTTTCATTAGTCCTCATAGGAGATTCTCCAAGAGCTAAGAAATGATTAGGAGGACACAGCTATATACATATGGTATTTGCATATACTTTCCTTCTACTCAAGCAGTATTTAGCAAGCATTTATTTATTTATTGAGCCAGAGTCTCACTCTGTTGCCCAGGCTGGAGTGCAGTGGCATGCTCACGGCCACCACAGCCATGACCTGCTGGGCTCAGGTGATCCTTCCACCTCAGCCTTCCAAGTAGCTGGAACTACAGGCATGCACCACAATGCCTGGCTAATTTATTATTATTATTATTGTAGAGATGAGGTCTCGCCAAGTTGCCCAGGCTGGTCTCAAACCCATGGACGCAGGCAATCCTCTCACCTTGGCCTCTCAAAGTGCTGGGACAATAGGCATGAGCCACAACGTCCGGTCAGTATTTGCAAGCATTTAAAAAATTTTTTTAACATTTTGCTAGTCTCCTATGATATCATTTAGATTTATTTTTCCTCTTCATTTCTTATAGTTCCTCATTGTTATTGTCTCAGATCACCAAAGGATGGATGGGGAAGAGGGATGGAAGCAGGGAAAATGTAAAGAAAGGCATTGGATCTCATTTTTGAAAAACGTGGTCTTGCCGGGTGCAGTGGCTCATGCCTGTAAACCCAGCACTTTGGAAGGCAGAGGTGACAGGATTGCCTGAGTCCAGGGGTTCGAGACCAGTCTGGGTAACTTGGTGAGATCTCGTCTCTACAAGAAATAAGTAAAAAAAAACTACCCAGTCATGGTGGCGTATGCCTGTGGTTCCAGCTACTTGGAAGGCTGATGAGGAAGGATCACCTGGGCCCAGTAGGTTGAGGCCAGTAACTGTGAGCACGCCACTGCACTCCAGCCTGGGTGACTGCGAGACTCTGACTCAAACAATAAAAATAAAAATAAAATAAAAAACATGATCTTGGTTGCAGTGTGTTGAAGACAGATCTTTTGCAGTAATTTTCAAACTTGAATATTATGGTAGGCAGCCTCTAAGATGGCCCTCAATGATTCCTGCCTCTTGGTATTCACACTCTTTTGTAATTCTCTTCCCCTGAGTAGATTTGTCTACTAGTAGATCATTTTAGCCTGTTTGTGCTTTTTCTTACCCTCTTTTCTCTTTCTCCCTCTCCCTTACCTTCCCTCCCTGAATCTCATCCCTAACTCTGGGAAAAGTCAATGTCATGCTCTGATGAGCCCTACAGGGAGGTCCACGTGGTGGGGAACTGATGTTTCCAGCCAATAGCCCACAAGGACCTGAGGCCTGCTGAGTGAACCTGGAAGCACTAGTGAAGTCTTGAGATGACAGACTAACATCTTGATTGCAGTGTCATGAAAGACCATAGGCCAGAATCATAAAACGAAGTCAATCTCAAATTCTTCACTCATATGAACTATAAGATGATAAATATTGGTGGTTTTCAGCCTTTATTTTTAGGGTAATTTGTTCAGAAGCAGTAGATACTGAATGCAAATATGTATCAGAATCACTTAGATAACAACTTGATAAAATATGTATTATGGGCCCTACCCCCAGAGATCTCATTCAACAGATATGGCCCAGGATCTTTACTTTCATCAGGACTCCCAGAAGAATCTAAACTGAACAAATTTCTGCTTGAGAGCAGGTAGAAGGAATTCTCACCTAGGAAGTCCTGGCCACAGGGAAGCCGGCAAGGGGAGGAAGAATTGCCAGATAAAATACAAGATGCCCAGTTATATTTAAATTTCAAATAGTAAATGTTAGGTACCAAAATCTCCCAGTGGGGGAACTCGGTGGGATCTACAAAAATCCCAGTAGGGCCTCTAAAAATGCTTAGTTGAACCCTCCAGAGGTTGTCTGGTGTCTGGTTTGCAATCTGGGGCTGCGTGAAAGATGCAAAGAATGGCACAAAAGTTAGGTTGGAAAATATAATTTATTTAGAAAGTGAACAGAGAGAGAGAGAGAAAGAGAGAGAGTAAGAGAGAGAGGGGGAGAGAGAGAGAGAGAGAGAGAGAGAGAGAGAGAGAGAGAGAGAGAGAGAAAGAGAGGAGATTCACCTCCCCAAAGTAGTGAAGGGGGCCAAAGCCAGGAAATATGGCAGCCATAACTCAAAGAGCCACGTGGACACACCAGAATTTAACAAAGCAATGGCCCTTGGCTGCTTGGAGCCAAATGCTTTTTAAAAAAAAAAAATCAATAATCAATATTTTTTATTACGGTTTTGTGGGGTACAATTAAGGGTTAGGTATACAAATATGTTTCATTGAGGCACCCTGTTGATAAGAGGTGTTTCCCTGTCCCCAGACAGATATTTGCTACCGTTAATCCCACCTCCCTCCCCCCAAATGCTTTTAAACCTTCCCTTTTGATGGGGGCAAGTGGTTAAGGTGGTTGGGTGGTGTTCTACTCCATGTCATCACGAAGAGGCAGGGAAGTGTAGGTACTGGCGTCAGGTGAGGGACGGCAGGTAGACTAGGCCAGTCACATGATTGCTGCCCTGGTGGGGTCTGTCACGTGGATGATTAGGTTAACTTGGAACTTATGGGGGGAGGCAAAGACTTGAAACAGAAAAGCTAATTAATACAAAACAAGTTGGGGAGGGGGTTGTAAAGCAATTATCAATAGCTACCTCTGAGAAATAGGTGCTGTCCTTGGCTAGATTAGAAGGTAACTTGAAGTGAACTGCTAGAAAAACATGACAACCAGGCAGTGTGAAAATGACTGCATTTTGGCTAGATTAACTCCATGCTCTGCCCTTTCAGTAGATAATGTTTTAGTATTAAGTATGCCCCGTGCAGCATTTGGGACATATTTATACTGAAACAATATTTGTTGTTTATTTGAAATTCAGATTAAATTGAGTGCTCTGCAATTCTATTTGCCAAATACCGTACCGAGGCCCCACCGGAAGTGGGAGCCCCGCCGGAAGTGAAGGCCCCACCGGAAGTAAAGTTGTGCCTGCCTTCTGGAGAGCTGGATTTTTCTCCTTACGGGCTGGAAGGCCTAGGTTCTTCCTTCCTGTGGGGCAGGGGTCTCCTGCAGCCTCGAAGCCTTGGTGTCCTTCTCCCTGGGGAGCTGAGGAGAGGCTGAGGCTGCCCAGGACGGGTCCAGCCCACTCCCCGAAAGGCCGCCCGGTGGGAGGGTCTCGGGAGCTGCTCCGGAGGCCCCACACGGCCTCGGCGCCCCTGAGAGGCGGGAGGCCGGCGGGAGGGTGTAGGCTTGGCGGCTGCCGAGGCCTGGGCGCCCGCCACCCCCAGAGGGGCTCCAGCAGGTGGCCATGCTGCCCTGGGGCTCCTAGGGCGTGGGGACTTACTTGCTCCCTTTGGTGCTGCGGGCGCGGCCTTTCCAGGGCAGGGACTCGTGCCGGCCTCCTCCCGCCCCCCTTGGAGAACGCACCTGCGCTCTTCGGTGTGTGCTTTTCACCCTGAGCTTGTCTGAGTCTCCCACCAGCCGTATGTATTGCTGCCCTCGGCCCTGTATAGAGGCGGATGGTTCCGGAGACATCCCCGGATGCCTGGCGGGTTTAAGGACTCGGGCGCTCTCTAGACACAGGGAACAGCCTCCATTTTTATCTTCAAAGGGAGAAGAAATGAGGATATGAGGGGAGGTGGGGTGGGGGATTGAGATTGGTTGGTAGTGTGGCAGGGACGGAAGCTACAGACTCAGAAATTGTGCAGTGTGGTGGAATCGGAGACTTAAATATGTGCTTTGAAACCAGAACCGAAAGTGAGGTCCCGTCGCCCTGCTGTGGTTCAGCCTTGCCCAGTGCCTGGTGTAAGCTGAAAACCCACAGGAGGGGAACTCCGCTCAGTCTTTCTCCTGGGAGAAGCTGTGGAGGGGTCTGACTTTTTGAGAGGAAGGTTTGGAATCAGGTGCACAGAATCTCTGTTTGCCCTGGAGTCTCTCAAGGGTTCTAGAATTCCTTGGGTGCTGTCTAACAAAGCCAGCATGCCCAAAACAAAACGAACTTGAAAAGTAGAATCCAAGGATGATGGAGCCATTGCACACCTTGTATGGCTGGAAGAATCCCAGAGGGAACCCACACTTTCAGGACCTCCACCCCCAACATGGCTGACTTGGAAGGCCGGAACCTATGCTTGATCTAGATTTACAGGAGGGTACAGAGCTGGGCGGACTTTGAAATCCAGCCCAGGTTTCTCTCTCACAAAGAAGCAGTGAGGCCCACTTTGTCCTTCAGTTTGACTTCTGGACGTCTGAAAAATCAGTAACTACTTTACAGACTTATCGTGAGGATTAGGTACAATGATGTATACAAAGTACTGACCACTTCACACTCAAGAAGGGGGAGCTTATTATTTCACCAGTTTTGTATTTAGGTGTGTGATAGCAAGGTTGGGGTTGGGAGGAACTGTTAATCCAGCTTCCTGAGATGGGGTTCATATCCACCTAGGATCTTTTGGATTGGAAGGAACAAAATAGACCATTTAATTCAATCCCTTTGTTTTAGCGATGATAAAATGAGATCTGGACTAGTGAGGGCTTGCTCAAGATCCTCTAACTCCCTCCGACTCTGGAGTTCTGAATCATGCCTGCATGGCAGGGAATCTGCTATGCTGTTAGCCTGGAAACTCCACTGAGATGGCATCTCATTTATGCAGCAGCAGATGGGAGCTCATGACCCGTGAGGCCAAGTGCTCGGTTGGAGTTTTTCAGATACCACTACCACCAGTGCCGCCACCATGGCAGGTATCTACATTTCTTATAAATAAATGAAAGTACTTCATTCTAGACTCCTGAGAAAAGAACTAATAATTAAGTACAAAGGCAAGTCTGGGTTTGAAATTAATGAGTGTGGAATTCAGAAATGATTTTGAGATAAAGTGAATAGTTTAAATTAATTTGCATTGCAGTAGGCAACATTGCTTAGGAAAAACCGCTCTGCAGAATTTAAGAGACAAAGATCATGTCTGTTATGTTAATTCATGGCCTCGGGGCTTGGCAAAAAACAGGAGCAGTGAAGCTTTTGAAGCTTTTAATACTGTGCAGAAATATGACTTTCACCTTTTGAAATAGATTAACCTATTTAATCTATCTAGTAATGTCTAACATTGATTGGTTAAGTACTTGGTATGTATCTTCCTTATATATATTTGTTTAATCTTCACAACAACCTTAGGAGGTAGGTGCTACAATTATCCCCATTTTACAGATGAGAAAACCAAAACCAGAGAGTAGCTTATTCATGGTCAAATAGCTGGAAAATGGTAGCATCAGGACCACATTTCCAAGTCTGTCTTCAGAACTGTGCTCTTATCTATTGTGCTCTACTGCCTTGACAAAGTCGAAATACCAAGCCTATGAGACTAAGAGCAATTATACATGCCTCATGACTGTGTATTTTCCATCATATTACTATCCCAAGGTTACTTGTGGAGCTGAATCCACAAAGATACAGTGGAGCTGAATCCTCATGGTTCCTAATACCCTAGTCTGTCCCTATCATACAGTTGGTCTGGATATTTCTCAGAAACGTGGGTGGGATCTTTTCTTTTTTTTTTTTTTTTTGAGTTGGAGTCTCTGTCGCCCAGACTAGAGTGCAGTGGCCGCTCCTGGCCACCGCAGCCTCGACCTGCTGGGCTCCAGCGATCCTTCCGCCTCAACCTTCCAAGTAGCTGGAACTACGCGCGCTACCACACCCGGCTAATTTTTTGATTCATTGTAGAGATGAGGTTTCACCAAGTTGCCCAGGCGGGTCTCGAACCCGCGGGCTCAGGCAATCCACTCACCTCAGCCTCCCAAGGCATGGGATTACAGGCTGAGCCACCGAGCTGGGATCTTTTATTTTCTAATCTCCAGTGCTCATCCCTTACTTTGTGCTGCTTGACAAAAATCATAATCCAGTTCTTCTCTTCAGTCTGTAAATGACATAAGAAGCCAGCATGAGGCTCAGTATTAAGGATTTTAAAACAGGATACTTGCCTCCCAACAACCCACCAAAACCAGCCTAAGGGGAGCCCTGTATTTCAGTGACGAGGATAATGAAGATACAGAGGTAGCAAATCTATTTCCATTTTTAAAAAATTCCTCTCTCCTCATTTTAATTCAGAGATGATGGCACTGTAGCTTCTTAGAATATGTTAAATGATATAATGAGTCTTTAGAGACCTATGATAAACTCAATAGCAAGTAAATGCATGGAGAAGGGCACTAGCCTGGAATTTACTTTGAATAAATGAACGAATGCTTCAATATCCTTTTTATATACTAGGAAGAACACTGCACACTGCACATTCTACACACTCTATAGCCATTCCTCTGCACTTTTTTTTTTTGCTTAACATATCTTGTAGCACATTGCATATTCAGTATTATCATACAAAGGTTTACCTCACTCTTATGACTTCATAGAATTTCATTGTTTGGATGTATCAAAATTTATTTAACTATCATCTCTTATAGTACTTCAGTTGTGTCTAGTCTTATGCTCTTACAGATAATGCTAAATTAAATATTTATGTACAATGTATATATTTTTGTTTTGCTCAGTTTTATTATTGCTATTTATGAGGAAAAAATCCTAGAGTGGAATTGTTAGGTCAAAGAATATTTGTATTTTAAATTGTAATCGATATTTGCAAATGAGGCTATAAAGAGGTTACACCAATTTGCTGTCAGTGAGAAGGAATTTTAAATGCTGAGTCTAGCCACTCTTGTATCTGACTAGCTTTTTATATAACAGACGACTTTTCTATGTGGTATGACAGGTAAGTCAGATGGTAATAAATATACAAAACAAATGGGAACATTTGTCAAAATGTTGTTTTGAATTGCTTAGTGGGAAAGCAAGTGGGAGCCTGATAGACCTCTGGCAATGACACTCTTGTGGCAGAGAAGAATCAGGAGTGGTTTTTGTGTCTGGCACCTGGTCACTTGTGCAAGATATTTACCATATGACACCAGCCTCTTGATCTAAACCCAGGTTGGGAAAGGACATGTGTATAATATGAACTTGTATACTTTCCTGTATGCTACACCAGAGAATCATGTAGGACCCAAACCTATAAAATCCACCTTCTGGCTGAGCTCAGTGGCTCAACCTGTCATCCCAGCACTTTGGGATGCCAAGGCAAGTGGATTTCCTGAGTCCGTGGGTTCGAGACCAGCCTGGGCAACTTGGTGAGACCTCATCTCTACAATAAATAAAAAATTAGCTGGGCGTGATAGTGTGCACCTGCAGTTCTGGCTACTTGGAAGACTGAGGTGGAAGGATCGCCGGAGTGGGTGGCTGTGAGTGTGCCACTGCATTTCAGTCTGGGTGACAGAGTGAGACTCCAACTCAAAAATAAATAAATAAAATCCACCTTCCCCTCTGAAATGTATGTCTCAAAGTGTGCATTCCTGGATCAGGCTAAGCTAAAGTTGCTTGGCTTTCTTCATCCGAGCCACCTGAGAAGTTAGTGTTTCCTTTGACTTGTGGCTTTGACAAACTTCTACCTCCATTAGAAAGTTTAGTGTATAGGTAATTAACACCTGGAACTCTGGCTCCTCCCTGACCCCTAAGTTGTGCAATGGTATAGAAAGACAACCGTTTCTGACTTATCAGGGGGGGAAGATTAAAGCTCTTGGTCATGGTAAGTTTGTAGATTAGCCATGAACTCCCCATGTAAATTCTAACCTCACCTCCATTACCAAGGACAGTTAAAAAGTCAACTGTATTATGAGCTTAGTCTGTGTCTGGTATGATTTTACCTCTCTCTCTCCTTATAAGGCACAGATCAGCAGGTGACACTTTGCTTAATCAAAAATAATAGATGCTGGAAAATAAATTTTCTGCTGAGCCAGGCCCAGATCATTCTATTATGAGGTAAGTGTCTGCCAAGGCCTGGCCCTAAGCCAGGCACTATGGTGGACATAAAAAAAATATAAAGCAGTTGGAGGCAGGCAAATTGGAACAGAAAAGGTAGACACACAGAGACTGGCTGGCAGGCTGTTACAGCAATTCAAGAAGAAGGTGGTGAAGCCTAGTGCTAGCAAAAGCAGAAGAGAAGTAGCAAACTTGGGAGCCACCAAAGGAAGATTAAATCAGGCTGAATATTATAGAGGAGTGCAAAGGGCACAGGCTGGGTTCTGACCTCTGCCTCTTAGCCGCGTGACCTCAAGGCCCCGAATGGCTGGTGGCTGGAAACCCAAGGACTGGAGTGCCCAAGAGATGGCAATAGAGGACAGGGAGGCAGGCGTCATCAGTGGCGGAGGCTGGGGGGGTCTGAGGTATGTCTCTGAATTTCTGGAGCATACGTAGTGGCCATAAAAAGACGAAACAGGAGCCCTGAGCTACTGCTCTTTCTTGGGGGTTGTAGGATGCCAAACCCACTTGTCACTAAATGACAGATGTTTTCAGGGTGCTGCACAAATATATTTGCAGCTGGACTCCAAGCACTAGTGTTTTCTCACCAAAGAGGCTTTAAACTCCCTCTCATTTCCCCTGCATACAGGGAAGGGGCAGCAGCCAATGAACCTCAAGCCCAGAGAGCTCAGGCAAGAAGACGCAAAGCCAAGGCAGCAGCTGCCGTCGCTGAGGTGAGCAAGCCAACCTGAGCCTTGGGGCTCAGTGATGAAGACTAAAGAGGAAGTAGACATCGCATCACTGAGAAACCACAAGGAACCCATGGAAAGTCAAGCACCCACCTAGGGCGACTGCACCCTCAGGTTGTCATTCATGTTTGAGTTGACAGGAGTGTGGAGATGTATCAGAACCCCCTGTCATGACTTCTGACAGGAGCTGATCCTAACAGGAGGGGCCAGAAGCTCAGAGTGGGAGGATGGATTCAAGTCCAGACTCTACTACTTGTTAGGTCTGTGAGTATGAGCAAGTTGCACAAGCTCCCTGGGTCTCCATCTCTTCCTTTATGCAACAGCACGGAAGCATCACAGCATTGTCGTGAGGCTCATATGAGCACACACGAAAGCACTTTGTATAACAGAGAACCCTGTGAACAGAGTGTCAGGACAGTATTCCAGGCCCATCTGTGTTTGCCCAGAGAGAAACAGAATTATATCAGGTAATTCCTCTACTCAGAATCAGCATTTAGGGAAGCAGCTAAGAAAGTAATTTTTTTCCCATCTCTAGTGGGTTGAATTGCAAAAGATGTCCTAGTAGTCCTAATCCTCCATTTAGGTCCTGTGAATGTGACTTTATTTGGAAATAGGATCTTTGCAGATGTAATTAAGGATCTCAAAATGAGATTATCCTGGATTTAGGGTGGGCACTAAATCCAAGAACTGGTGGTGTCTTTAAAAGAGAAAGAAGGAAGCCAGGTATGGTGGCTCAGCCTGTAATCCCGCTCCTTTGGGAGGCTGAGGTGAGTGGATTGCCTGAGC
>NW_007252999.1:213217-216574 GCF_000164805.1 Carlito syrichta | reverse complement strand
GCTGCGGTGGCCGGGAGCGGCCACTGCACTCCAGTCTGGGCGACAGAGTAAGACTCCCAACTCAAAAAAAAAGGAGAAAGAAAGTCCGGGCATGGTGTTTCATGCCTGTAAGACCAGTACTTTGGAAGGCCACGGTGGGAGGATGACTTGTGGCTACAAGTTTGAAACTAACCTGGGCAACATAGCAAAACCCCATCTCTACAAAAAAATTTAAAAATTAGCCAGGTGTGGTGGTGTGTGTCTGTAGTGTCAGCTACTTGAGAGGCTGAAGCAGGAGGATCACTTGAGCCCAAGAAGTCAAGGCTACAGAGAGTCATGCCTGCACTCGAACCTGGGAGAAAGAGTGAGACCCCATCTTTAAAAAAAAAAAAGAGAGAAAGGAGAGGGAGATTGGAGATGCAGAGAGGAAGGTCATGTGGTAATGGAGTCAGAGATTAGAGTGACATGTCCATAAACCAAGGGACAGCAAGGATTGCCAGCAGCCACTAGAAGCTAGGACAGAGGCATGTAGCAAATTCTTCTCTGACCCCCCAGAAGAAACCAACCATGCTGACATCTTGATTTCAGACTTCTGTCTTCCAGAATGGGGAGAGGATACATTTCTGTTGTGTTAAGCCACTAAATTTTTGGTAATTTGTTACAGAATCCCTAGGACACCAGTACACCATCCAAGGGCTGTGGGGTCACCTCGACTGTTCACCCTTGCCCATCTGTTCTCAGGGACCACGTCCTCCCTTAGGTGTCAAGGTCTCCTTGGGAAGCTTTTGGTACAATTGCTCAGGACATTATCATATTTCGATAATGCAGCTTCTCAGAAACTACAGTGAGTCCTAGTTGATTCCAAATTACACTTAAACACTTTCTCACATAGCTCAAGGTTTTCTTCTTGGGGGAAAAGGTCTACACACTCTCATTCCCTGGGGCTGTTCAATTTCTCTTATTTTGCAATCAACAAAAGCAGTCATGTTATTGTTGACAAAGCAAACATGGCACAAGATCTGTCTCCAGCTGTTGCTTAGAACAGTGATTCTCAAACTTTAGGGTACATCAGAGTCATGCAGAAGGCTTGTTAAAATACTAGCTCCCTTCCCTTTACCCCTGCTCCACTCCCCAAGTTTCTGATTCAGTAGGTCAGACATGTCTCATTCTAATAAGCTAGTGGATAGTGTCATTGGTACTGGCTCTGACTACACTCAGAAACAGACAGAGCAGTGGTTCTCAAATTTTGCTGCGTACTAGGGTCACCCCAGATCCTGTGCCAAGCCTGCCCCATGCCCATTCAATCAGAATCTCTGAGGGTGAGACCTGGGCATTGTTTTTAAAGTTCCTCAAGTGATTTCAGTAGGCAATCAAATAAAAAGACAATAGTTTAGAGGCTCTCGCTTCCCCCAGCCAGTTCCAGAGAAAGCTGGGAGGCTGGGAGATGTCCTAACTGGGCTTGGGTGGGAAAGAAGAAGACAGACTAGAGTGCTAAAGAGGCAGTGCCTTCCTTGTAGCCCCTGCCTACCTGGGGGCCAAGCAAGGGAGAGCCACTAGAACTGGGTCCAAAGAACTGGGTGCAGAGGCCTAGGCCACGTCTCTCCTTGCTTTGTGAATTCAAGCACATTGCTTCACTCCTCTTTGTTCTTTCCTTATCTGTAAAAATGCCTACATCAAAGCCAAGCTGTAAAAGATTAAAGGAGAAAATGTATCTAAAGCACCTAGCCCAGGTGCTTTAGATGGAGGAGCTCAGTAAATGCTATTTCCCTTCCTCACCTTCCCCTCCAATTTCCCAATTCTGAATAGATCAGAGCTGGAGAAACAAAGTTGGACCCACGTGTCGCTTTGTTTCTAGTTTTGCTGCCAAGAGTTTGGGGCCTCACATCTTAGTGACACTATTTTTACAATTAAAAGAGATCTTTAGGACTACCTCTTTTTGGTTGATTGCTCTTCTGTATATTTCTCTTAAATATGTATAGATATCCCCACTCTCTAAATACTTTTTTTCTTCACTTTACTTGTTTCACCAACTATATATCTTGACTATTACTCCATGACACTATATGAAAATATTCTTTTCTTTTTTTTTTTTTTTCTTGAGTCAGAGTCTCACTGTAGCCCAGGCTGGAGTGCAGTAGCACACTCACGGCCACCACAACCTCAACCTCCTGGGCTCAGGTGATCCTTCCACCTCAGCCTTCCAAGTAGCTGGAACCACAGGTGCATGCCACCACGCTGGGCTAATTTTTTAAATTTATTGTAGAGATAAGGTCTCACCAAGTTGCTCAGGCTGGTGTCTAACTCATGGGCTCAGGCAATCCTTTCACCTCCACTTCCCAAAGTGCTGGGATTACAGGCATGAACCACCATGCCTGGCTGAAAATATTATTTTCCTTCCTTCCACACGCCACACAACGGTTTATTATGCGTGGGGATATACCATAGTTTATTCAACCAGATCCCTGTAATGGACACTTGGGTTGCTGAGTGTCCTTTGCCATTTCAACAGTGCAGCAATGAACACACTTGTGTGTGCTTGTGTTTTTGCCAGCTTGTCTTTGGGAAGGATTTACTCACTGCTGCTATCCCATTTCTGTAGCTGCTCTGCAAGCCCCTCAGCTGGTTATGGGAATGGAATGCTAATTCCATGACTTCTTTTCACACTGTTGACCAGCTCTTACCAGCAGAACAGCACTAGGAAGATGGTCTCTGCTTCATTTGTTTCCTCCAAATCTCATACTGGTGCGTCTTGTTGGTTATTGAATAACCAGAACCCTAGCTGCAAAGGAGTCTGGGAAACATTGTTTTTAGTTTTCTTGTCTCTGTCATCCAGGAAGGTTTGCAGGAGATTGGAGTGCCAATCACCACATTCAGCTCATCAACTTGATTCCTTTGTTTTACAAATGAGAAAGTTGAGGCTTGGGAGGGTTGTGTTATTTGCTCAAGATCACAGAACCAGTTCCTGGCAGATAGCCCCAGCTTTTGCCCCTTTGCTGTCTGCAGTTTATCAATAGGAGTCCTTGGGAGGTGGACTTCATTGATTGCCTTAGAAAAACAGGAGCCTCTCTATACACTGTGGACTTTTTGTTTTCTCTATACAACAAAACAAAAGCCCTCAAAACCTCCTTTTGGAGGTATTACAATCATTTAGTAACAGTTCTGGGCTGAATTGTACCTCTCTTCCCCTGCAGTTCGTACATTGAAGTCCTAACCCCTAGTACCTTAGAATATGGTTGTATGTGGAGAAAGGGTCTTCACAAAAGTAATCGAGTGAAAATGAGGTCATTAAGGTGGGCTCTAATCCAGTATGACTGGCATCCTTTTAAGAAGAGGAAATCGGGACACAAACAGTAGAGAAGAAAGAAAATACAAGGACAC
>NW_007252999.1:204859-213197 GCF_000164805.1 Carlito syrichta | reverse complement strand
GGGGGGGCAGGGAACAGATCCTTTCCTCACAGCCTCAGAAGAAACCAACCCTGCCAACACCAGTATCTCAGATTTCTAGCTTCCCCAATTGTGAGAAAACACATTTTTCTTGTTTAAGTCATCCAGTCTGTGTACTTTGTTATGGCAGCCTTAGCAAACGAACATAGTAACTAAGATCTGGTAAGAAAACAAGAAATATGCACCCAGTAGGAGACCAGTTTGGTCTCTATTATAAGTTGCTTCCTCTATGTTTCTTTCCATATTCATTTCTCCAGCTGCCTTACCTCTTGGTGTTTCCGGTAAGCAGACTCTGATGTTGCCTCTATGAGGGAATCTCTCTCAAAAAGTGCTTTCTGCATCAGGCGCTGTACAGAAGTCTCTGGAGTGGTGAGTTGGCTGCAGTTCTCAATGATGATAGCATCACCGGTCCCCACAGAAAGGCAATGCGAGCGCCTCAGAGCTTTTGCCTCATTGGGCACCCAGTGAGGGTTGTCTCTCCCTTTTCTTTCTTTCTTTTTTTTTGAGTTGGAGTCTCACTTCGTCGCCGACTGGAGTATAGTGGCACGCTTCCGGCCACCGCAGCCTCAACCTGCTGGCCTCCGCAATCCTTCCGCCTCAGCCTTCCAAGTAGCTGGAACTACAGGCGTGTGCTACCACACCCGGCTAATTTTTTTGATTTATTGTAGAGATGAGATCTCGCCAAGTTGCCCAGGCGGGTCTTGAACTCACGGGCTCAGGCAATCCACTCACCTCAGCCTCCTAAAGCGCGGGATTACAGGCTGAGCCACCGAGCCCGGCTTATCTCTCCCTTTTCTAACCCACCCTCTTGGGGAGCTATGGTAGTCTTGCCCTAAATGTATTTTCCCCTCATTTTCATGGGAGGCAAGTATGGCATGCCAAATGCATTTTCAATGACCAACATCTACATTTAAACATATTTTCCATCTTTGCTGGGTCATTAAGTCTTTAAACCCTTCAATATTTTAATGACTTTTATGGTCAAGTGATGTGTAGGTTGTTCAAGTTTTTATTCTCTACACACTCCATTGCCGATAAGATGCTCCAGCAAGAGCCCACAAAAGCATCATTTACCACATGGCACTGCTCTGAATGGGTCCTTTTTTGGCAACCTGACTCCGGCACTGACAGTGGTGACAGTGGAACACATCACTCCAGGCTTCAGGTCTAAGGACGGTGAACATGGTCCAGATTACCCTTGGAGATTCCTTCAAAAGTTGCTACATTGGAGACCATGACGCTATTTCTCTCTAAGTCCAATAGGACCAGCCCTCCCTCTAGTGTTGAAACAGAATATTGTCTCTTCAGTGGAGTCATACTGGGAAACGGTTGGCCTGTGTCTAGGTGCTGTGCTAGTATTATACAAAGCCTTGCTAGTGCTCACAAAATGAGAAGGAGGGAGGAACAAAGGGCTATTGGGAATAGCAGATCCATAGTCCCTCACTGAGTGAAATAGTGGGCAGAACTGCCTATACTATTGAAACGTTTTCTCTCCCTTTCTCCCTCTCTCCCTCTCTCCCTCTCTCTCCCTCTCTCCCTCTCTCTCCCTCTCTCTCTCTCTCTCTCCCTCTCCATCTCCATCTCCCTCTTACCCTCCCCTCTCCTGCCTCTTTCTTTCAATCCAGTACAGTTTTGCTGAACACATTGCAATTTACAGCATGGCTAGATACAATACAGCAGACAGAGCACTAGATTGGGGTCCAGGATACCTAGGTCTCAAAGTCAGTTCAGCCACAAACCTTTCAGAGATTGCTAAGGCAAAGGGATTTAGGAAGCCATAGATTCTTAAAGCAGACAGCAGTTGTGACCTCTCCTGGGGTTCAGTTTCCACTCTGTAAGATGCATGTTTTTAAGTTGGACGATCCCAAGGCCCCTTTCTGTAGCCCCTGATATTTGGTGAGTTCTCACACCTAGGACAGCCTCAATAACCCGGTGTCCTCCTAGAAAAGCATCTACCATGTCCCCTCTCCTCCTGGGAATGTCATAAGACAGAGTTTGATAATAGAATGAAAGATGAGAAATGAGTTCTCTAAGGGAATGCCTTAGAGATACTGCTTGCTTCCTGTGTCTCTTCGGGGTTTAGCAAATCCTAATCTAGCACCTGGTAAAGACAAGACAAAGTGCTATATCCTGGAAAAGTAAAGATATGTAATCTGTCTCTGACATCGTGGAACTCCCAATCTTAGTATAAGTTTGAGTGTTTCATCACAACTAAGAAAGCTGAGTGTTTTGGGGTGAAATCCATTGGGAACAACTATGGAATATCAGGGCATCTTTTTGTTGTTATTTAATGTCAAGATCCACGTTTCTTCAAGGCTGAGGTAATCCTTGAAGCTATTCACCAAATAGTTCCAGTTTCCTTTCTAATGAGTAGAGAGTAGGACCGTATTTTCTGGAGCTACTGAAATTTGGTGTGGTCATGTGACTCACTTTGCTGATGAAATGTGAACAGAAGTCATAGGTTTCACTTTCAGGCAAAAGCCTTAAGAGTCATCACATGCTCCCCCATGGTTCTTTTTCTATGCTATGGTAACCAGGAATACACCAGAGGGTGGAGGCTTGCTAGCCCGAGTATCTGAAGAAGGGCAAAGTGTAGTAGAGACCTTGATGGTAGTATAGGATGAGCAAGAAACAAACTTTTGTTGTGTCAAAAGCCATGGAGATTAAAAAAAAACTTTTGTTTTAAAAAAATGCAAACATATTTTCACATAAATAGTATATCAGACCTGTTATACCCATTCCTCAGCTTCAAAAATTATCAGTGATCAAGTATCAATTATCAGTACATAAGTCTCTGTGATTTGGGACTTGTTTGTTACTACAGCACATCCCAAACTAACGCTGCCTACAACAAGAGAAAAGTGTGGTACTTTATGGAAATACTAGATGAATGACAAGGAAGTAAAGAGAGTGGAAACAAAATTTATGAGATTTTTTTTTTTGAGTTGGGGGTCTCACTCTGTCATCCAGGCTGAAGTGCAGTGGCGTGATCACAGCTCACTGCAGCCTCAACCTTCTGGGTTCAGGTCATCCTTCTGCCTCAGCCTCCATAGTAGCTGGGACTACAGGTGCATACCACCATGCCCGGCTAACTTTTTGATTTATTGTAGAGATGAAGTCTCACTATGTTGCCCAGGCTTGTTCTGAACTCCTGGGCTCAAGTGATCCTCCCACTTTGGCCTCCCAAAGTGCTGGGATTATAGATGTGAGCCACCACTGCGCCTGGCCTTCTTTTGAAAAGTTAATCATTTATTTATTGAGTTCCTCAAAAAGAAATCCAGTCGGAATTTTTGAATGGCATTGCATTGGATTTATAGGTTAATTGTTAATATAATTAGCTCTTTATAAAGTCATCTAAAATAAGTTACCCTACTTCAGGTCACCCAATCCAAAACATGGAATGTGCTCTATTTATTCAGACCATTTATGGTTTCTTTATTAGAATGCAAAGCATTTTAATAGGAGTTTTATATGTTCTTAGTTAGCACCTAGATATTTCATAATTCTTCTTGCTATTGTGCATGGTATCCTTTTAGTAATATTTTCTTGCAGTGATTGTGGGTGGAGAGAGATGCTGTTGATTTTTGCAGGTTGAGTTTGTGTCTGGCAAACTTGTCTTATTATAATTTGCTTGAATCTTTGTTTTTTCTAAGTGGATCAACATTTTGTTTTTCCACTGCTGCAATAAGAAGCATCCCCACCCCCATTTAATCTCTGGTAGGTGGGGATGGGTGCATGGATGGATGTGGTAGGTGGGTTAGGGGAAAGGTGACTTGCTAGAAGGAGTGGAAAATGTCTGGGTCTATGTGAGACTAACATCTGGGTTCTCCATGGCTTCAGACACTTGCTATTGGACCCCTGACCACATGATGGAGAAAAGGTGGCTTAAAGTTCTCTGGTAACAGGGAGTGAGGGTGAAAAGTGGGGGGGGGGGGGAGGATGTAGAGAGAGAAGGAAGACAGAATAAGGAAAGGAATAGGGGCTGAAAGGAACTTTGCCTGGGCGGAGGTCCGTCTAGGGCTTGGGAAGTTTTAGGGACGGTGGATGGCACAAGGACGTCGGGTTCCAGAGAGGAACTGCACCCGAAGACCCATCGTCCAGAAGTAACATCAGAGAAGCCCAGAGGACTTTGGCCACCACCTATGGGGGCAGGGAGGGAGGAGTTCCAGCACTGGGAGACAGACTTGGACACCTGACATTCCCCTCCCACCCTCTGCTACGCTGACCAGTTCATAAAGACCCCGCCCCACGTCCCGACCCTGTTGTGACACTGGCAGAAAGCCACCAGGCCAGGAACTTCTCAGGGTCTGAACTTTCTATATCCCCAGAGCTTCCAGAAGTGCCAGAGCTAAACCCATGAGGCACTCAGAGCTGAGGTCCCTGAGCCCATTGGTTCTAAAAAGAAGTTTGTTGAGGGAGAGCAAGCGATGTTGAGAATGTTCTAATGGGACATCGTTTGCCTTGTTTAATGAGGTGCTTAGCTAAGTATTAAGGTGGTTTTGCTTTGGAGACTTCACTGCACACCTGAGAGATGGTGACATGGGGCTCCCCCCTGCTCTGCACAGTGTTCTATGGGGCCTCAGGAGGCAGGATGTGGGGACCTTCGTTTAATAGTCCTGATTAGGGTCCCTGATTTCAGTCACTGGCTGTGTGGCTATAAAATCAGGAAATGGGGAGGGTCTCGTATCCCCTTCCGGCCCCTGGATGGAACGATGAGCACACTAAGTGCAGCTGTGCTTTGCTGACTTCTGCTCCCCTTCTCACCCTTTACTGCCTTTAAGAAATGCCCTGAGCCTATGGAATCTCTCCAGAGCATCTATTTTATAGAGACTGGGATAAGCAGAGGCATCCAGGCAGACCTGTTGGTACGAGGAAGCCGACAGATGCCCTCAGATCCCATTGAAGGGTGGACAGACCCCTGGGGTCTCTGGGAAGGACAGGCCTGACACTGCTTGTGATAACTCTCAAAGAGGCCAGACTTTTCCTGTACATTTATAACAGCAGCAACAAAAAAAGGCTATTTTGGAGCAAAGAAGCCAGAAAAAATGCCAAGGGGGGCTGAGCAAGGATAAGCCTGCTCCAGTGATTCAATTCCCTGAGTTTATCAAGCCAGGCCCAGGGCGGGCCCAGGGCGTCCCCCAGAGCCTGTGGGTGAGGCCTGTGTTTATGGGCGTGCTTGTGTTTCCTGTGACAGCCTGTCTCCACATGCTGAGTGGTTGTGAAACAACGGCTTGCAGTGACTCAGCGTTATAAATAGGACATTTACAGTGAAAATTACAGGAAATTCCCAGAGTCTCCTGCTGGGGCTTATTTTAGGTGTGCAGCTTAAACCAGTGAAGCCCCAGCCATCTCTTCCAGCCTCCACTCCCTGCAGCTCCCTTGGGTGTCTGATTTGAGGTGAGCTTTTCTATTCTGTGACAGGAAGCTGCCCCAGGAGGTCCGAGAGAAGTAAGGAATGGAGGTGTCCATCTCCAACCTTGTTCAGACACTCCCAGGGAAGAACAACTCGCATGTGGCTTTATATCCCCTGTGCCACATGCCGTACTGTGCCGCTCACTGAATTTCACTTACTCCAGGAAGGAGGTACACTTATTATTACCATGTTGTGGATGGGGAAATTGGAATCCAAATCCATGTCTGACTCACTCCGGATCTCAGATTAACCACAGACTCAACTTCCCTGAGCGCAGAATAAGACAGCAAGAAAGCTGGGTGAGGAGGCTCATGTCTGTAATCCCAGCTACTGGGGAGGCTGAGGCAGGAGGATTGCCTGAGCCCTGAAGGCTGAACCATGGTTGTGCCACTGCACTCCTGCCTAAGTGACAGAGTGAGACCCTGACTTAAAAAAAAAAAAAAGCCAGGTGCAGTGGCACATGCCTGTAATCCCAGCCCTTTCAGAGGTGGAGGCAAGAAGATTGCCTAAACTCAGGAGTTCGAGACCAGTCTGGGCAACATGGCGAGACCATCTCTACAAAAAAAAAAATTAGCCAGCCTCTGGTCCCAGTTACTTGGAAGGGTCACCTGAGCCCAGCAGATCATGGCTGCGGTGGCTGTGAGTGTGCAACTGCATTCCAGCCTGGGTGACAGAGTGAGATTCCAACTCAAAAACAACAGCAACAAAAAGACAGTAGAATCCTAGTAAAGATAGAGGAGGCTTCTGTTTTCTGGAGATGACAGGAGAAGAGTGCCAGTACCCTGGGCCTTTGGTTGTATTTTCCCCGGTGACACATTTCTTGGCAGGGCATCTTTTCTGGAAAACACACTTGAGTGGCTCAGCGGCCCCTGCTGGACCTGGTGCTGGAGCGGTGGAGAGAGCTACCTTGGCCGGGTAGGAGGCTCTGCCACGGAGGAGCTGAGGTCACTGCGGGCTTAGGACCTAAATGCTGTTCAAATATTTGCCCGACAACTCCCGGTGTACTTTGGATAAGCCTCGCTGAGTCATCGAATACTGAGGCATTAAACAGAAATGTGGATGCAAGGCCCTGTCACAGCTCCTAGTTCTACTCCCTCATAATTAGCCAGACTCGCTCTTGCCGAGGGGCCCAATTACAAGGAAGGGCTCTGCCGCCAGCCTGCTGGACATGGTGGCATCTTCCGTATTCTGACATACCCATGTTGTTACCAAGCAGCTGGCACTGCCTGTGCTTTTCCAAGCTACAGAATTGTATTTCCAAGAATGTGTGCGATTTCTCCCCCTAGATGCCCCCAAAGCTCCTTAACTCATCAAGTTCAACGCAGAACACCCAAACTGGCTTGTCCTGTGTTCACTCTTTAGGTTCACGGCCCTTTAGGTTCTACAGGTCACAAGTTAGAGACCGCTGAATCAGCCTGTGGCCTGCCGCTTCTCTGCCCTCCCCCTCCCGTGTGCAATGGATGCTCCTTCCTAAGATCTCTGCCCTCATGCAGCCTCCAGGCCTCTCTTCAGAGCCTGGCGCCCACGGCCCATGCTGTGTCTTGACCACACCGCTCCCCTTCCCACCTTTTCTGACCCAGTGCACAGTGGGCGCATGACAGAAACTGACCTAACCGGAGCCCCACCCCAGGATTTTGCAAGCTGAGCTGGGGAGGCAGACGCCTCTTGTCTCTCTAGACACTAGCAGGAAGGCTGGGAGTCCAGAGAGGCCTGTGGCCACGTGTCCTGTCACCTGGTAGAGCCTATTCCCAGCAGGAGAGGAGAAGGCCAAGCTGCAGGGAGAAGCTGTGATGAGTGACAGAATTCCTGCGGGGACAATTCCCAGGGCAGCCATCCCCAAACCAGCCACATCCTCCCTCCCATCTGTCCTCCACAGGCCTCCAGGATTCCTTTCCATTTTCCCCAACTTTTTGTTTAAAAAAGGTCCAACCACAGAGAAATTGACAGAAGAACCCAATGAATTCCTGCAGACACACCACCTGTCTTCACCAGTCATTGGCACTTAGCGACATTTGAGTTCTCTTTTTTCTCCATATATTCATGTACACGTTGTTTTTTGAGCCATCTGATAATATGTTGCTGACATCCTGACACTTCTCCCCTAGATATTTCAGTGTGCATTGCCTAAGAACATGAATCATTCCCTATATAATCACAACACCACGATCACATTGCAGAACTTAACAATCTAATATATTTCCATATTCCATTTTGCCAAGGGAAATTTGAATATGGATATAAGATATTTTTATAGTTGTTTTGCCTTTCTCAATTCAAGAGTCAATCATGGGTGACAAATTATATTTAGTTGTCATATCTGTTTAGTCCCCACTATCCTAGAATAGTTCCCCTGTCCTTTTTTATATTTCATGACATATTTCTGTAGCATACCCCTTAATTTGGATTTATTTTTCATGATTATACTCATCAAGACATACGATGTCAGTTTGTCCCATTATTGGTGGTGTTAAATTTGATCACTTTGTTAAGGTGGTATTGCCAGATTGCCAGATTTGGTATGGTTTTCCCTTGATATCTGGGAATAATTTTTTATATATATATATATATTTTTTTTTTTTTTTTTTAAATTTTAACATAGTGAGACAGAGTCTCACTATGTTGCCCAGGTTGGCCTTGAACTTCTGGCCTCAAGCAAACCTCCTGGCTCAACCTCCCATAGTGTTGAGATTACAGGCATAAGCCACCATATCCAACCTATAAATATATGTTCTTATGCTGGTTTTCTTGATCCCAGTTTCCACCGGTCAATGCAAAGAGGGCCAAAGGACCCCAGTACACACAGTGGGTTGTGCCCCGGGGGAGGAATGCTGAGCTTAGAGAGGCAGCATCTTTTATGATGGACAATACATCTCTTTACCTCTTCTGCAGAAGAAGACATTTTCCTTC
>NW_007252999.1:184164-204839 GCF_000164805.1 Carlito syrichta | reverse complement strand
TCCTTTCTTTCTTTCTTTCTTTCTTTCTTTCTTTCTTTCTTTCTTTCTTTCTTTCTTTCTTTCTTTCTTTCTTTCCTTCTTGTCAGAATCTCACTCTGTCATTCAGGCTAGAAAGCAGCGGTGCAATATCAGGTCATTGCACCCTCGATCTCCTGGGTTTGTTTTTCTTTCTTTCTTTTTTTTTTCCTCCTCCCCCGCCCCACCCCCTTCAAGTCAAGGTCTCACTCTGTCACTCAGGCTGGAGAGCAGTGGTGCAATCTCAGCTAACTGCAGCCTCCATTTCCTGGGTTCAGGTGATTCTTCCACCTCAGTCTCCCGAGTATCTGTAACTACAGGTGCATCCCACCATGCCCAGCTAATTTAAAAACTTTTTTGTAGAGACAAGTTCTCACTATGTTGCCTAGGCTGGTGGTCTAGAACTCCTGGCAAGCAGTCCTCCTGCGTCAGCCTCCCAAAGAGCTGGGATTCCAGGCGTGAGACACTGTGCCCAGCCAGGAGACATTATCTTTCTTATACTGGGTGCTAAGCAGGTCTGCACTTTGCTCCAGAAGGAGACACCATTTCTGTCTTCCAAGAATATTTACTATTCCAACTTCCTTGGAAAGATAGTCCAGAACAGAGACGATGAATGCCTCTGCTCGTAAAACATCCCCAAATGGGAGAGATTCATGGAGTACTGTCTCCCAGCAGCTCCTGAAAAGTCCTCTGTCTACAGCACAATCCATCATGGTATTCACCTCTTGTGGCCAGTGGTCCCCCACAAGCCCCAGGCTCTCCATCTTCAGTAGTGGATGACCCCACCATCCCCACCCCTAGCTGTGTACATAGCTTCCCAGAATCTAGCCTGGATTTCCCATCTTTTGCAGTGAGGTGTGACTGTGTGACTCAGTTCTGATCAAGAGGCCTTAAGTATAAGTAGTGTGTGCAGCTTCTGGAAAGCGCCCTGAAAGCATGGGGGACATGTCTTTCTCCTTTTTCCTTCTTCCTGAACATGAGAAATAGCAACCTCCTTCCTCCATGGCACCTCCTAAAACTCTCTCTGCCTTATTTCTCTCCAGAGCACAAGACATTATTTGACATGATTTATTGTGATTATTTTGCCTTAACTTTTTAAATTTATTTTTTATAGAGATGAGGTCTATGTTGCTCAGGCTGGTCTTGAACTCCTGGGCTCAAGCTATCCTCCTGCCTTAGCCTCCCAAAGTGCTGGGCTTACAGGCATGAGCTACTGCACCTGACCTTATTGTGTTTATTTTGCACATTCTTATTTCTTCCGACTAGAATGTGAACTCTAGGAAGAGTGCTGGTTCAACACAGCACATCTGTATCAAATGTTAAAATGTAGACACGATTCTGCGTGTCTGTTGATGACTGGCCACTTTCCAAGTCCCTGTGTGTTCCCCACGGCTCCTGTAGGTACTCCGCTGTCTTAGTCAACTCAAGCTGCTGGAACAAAATGCCACAGACTGGGTGGCTTACACAAGAGAAATGTCTTTTCTCACAGTCCTGGAGGCTGGAAGTTGAAGATCAGGGTGCCGACCGATTCAGTTCCTGGTCACGGTTCTCTTCCTGGCTTGAAGGCAGCTGCTTTCTTGCTGAGTCCTCACGCAGTAGGAGGAGAGACAGTATGCTGCTGTCCCTTCTTATTCGGGCAATAATCCCATCAGACCCAGTCCTCACCCTCTTGACCTCATGTAACTCTAATCACCTCCCAAAGCGCCATCTCCAAATACACTGGGGTTAGGACTTCAGCATATGCACTTTGGGGGATACAAATACTCAGTCCATCACGCCTGACTAAACAGACCTTGACTCACCACAGTATGCTCCCAGGACCCCACCCCTGCATTAGAGCCCGTGATGTCCCAATTAACGGTGCCTGTGCCATACCCCTGAGGTGCTCAGTAAATATTTCTTGCATGAACACATGATAGATTCTGGGATGGTGGCAAGCCTTTCTCTTGTCCATCTCAAACTCTAGAGTTACTGGAGTCAGGTTTTCGACAGGTAAAAATCAGAAAAATACCAAGCAGAATTCTCTGTTGTTTTCTTTTTCTTTTTTTTTTTTTTTTTGAGTTGGAGTCTCACTCTGTCGCTCAGACTGGAGTGCAGCGGCCGCTCCCGGCCACCGCAGCCTCGACCTGCCGGGCTCCGGCGATCCTTCCGCCTCAGCCTTCCGAGTAGCCGGAATTAGAGGCACGTGCTACCACACCCAGCTGATTTTTTGATTTATTGTAGAGATGAGGTCTCGCTGCCCAGGCGGGTATCGAACCCGCGGGCTCAGGCAGTCCACTCACCTCAGCCTCCCAAAGGCGCGGGATTACAGGCTGAGCCACCGAGCCCGGCTCTTTGCTGTTTTCAAACAAAGGACTTCTTCTTTCCTCTAGTCCTTCTTGCTTCTATCACATCCCACCCAGGGGACAAGGAAGTGACTCAGCAGAAAAATAGAAGGGGACTCTTTTTTTATCCTTTAATTTTTAATTTTAGAGTTGGGATACATGTGAAGAAGATTTGTTACATAGGTATATTGCGTGAAGTTTGGGGCCTCTGATGAGCTCCCCCTCCACCCTGATGGCGAGTGTGGTACCCGATGGATAGTTTGGCATCCCTTATTCAGTCTTCTCCCTCCCCCTCTAGCAGGGCCCAGTGTCCGAGGTTCCTATCCTTGTGCCTGTGTGTGTCCAGGGCTTAGTAACCCACTTATGAGTAAGAGCATGCAATATTGAGTTTGGAGGGATCTTATTTTTTTGCCCCCTTTGAGACAGCTAATTGCCAGGATCTTCCTGCATTACCATGGGACCAGAAAGGTCAGGAGAAGCAACGTAGCCATGGTGTGAATGGCAGGAAGGGAACACGGGTTCCATCAGTCAGCTCAGAGCCACATTCATCTGGCCCACCTCGCCTCTCAGGAGTTCTGTTCTGTACAAGGAGATGGAGTGGCTTAAAAGCACGTATCTATGACATTTAAATGTGTGCAAGTCCTGTGAACCAAGTGATGCCACATTCTGGGAGCTACCTTTGAGAAATACTGTCACTCATGCCTCCAATAGCAAAAGACGCTTAAGTCACCGAGTTGTAGAACAGTAGGGAAATAGCTCGAGTGTGTTATTGCTACAGCACACCATGGACACCCACTAAATGAGCAAAAATATTGAATTGGTCTGCACAGACCAATGAGGAAAGAGACCTTGGCAGATTTGTTGTTAAGAGGAAAATAACAAGTTGAAAATAATCTTTCAGAATTTGTATATAAAAACCCCCCAATACTGTGTGTTTCCTTAAAAACTTCCTTAAGGCCATGTGTGGGGGCTCAAGCCTGTAATTCCAGCACTTGTGGGAGGCCGAGGCTAGAGAATTGCATGAGCTCAGGGGTTTGAGACCAGCCTGGCCAACTTGGCAAGACCTTGTCTCTACAATAAATAAAAAATTAGCCGGGTGTGGTAGCATGCGCCTGTAGTTCTGGCTGCTTGGAAGGCTGAGGCGGAAGGATCACTGGAGCCCAGCAGGTCAAGGCTGCGGTGGCCTTGAGTATGCCGCTGCACTCCAGCCTGGGCAACAGAGTGAGACTCCAACTCAAACCTGCCCCCCAAACAAAAACTTTCTTAAAATGCTATCATTTTAAGTATGCAGGACAGTTTGGAGGAAAAAATAACAAACACTTATGAATCTACCTCTCGGTTTTATGGTGGTGTTTTTTTTTTTTTTTGCCATGTTTGCTTTACATAGGAACCACCTTCACCATGCAGCATCTGAAATAAATGTATTGATTCATTCATATTTTGTTGAGCATATTTGACTTGCCAAACATGGTACTGAAGATTGTGCTGAGTGATGTGGATATAACTGTGAACAAGACAGACAAGCAGCCTGCCCTCTCGGAGTGCAACATTTTGGGGCAGACAGAAAACAAGCAATACAACAACTTCATTGTTACAAATCGTGATAAATGATATGAAGAAAATGGGCCAAGCCGATAGGCTTATGCCTATAATCCCAGCACTGTGTGGGTGAGGTGGAGCTGGGAGGATCGCTGAGCCCAAGAGTTTGAGACCAGCCTAGGTAGCATAAGGAGACCTTGTCTCTACAAAAAAATTAAAAATTTGCTAGACATGGTGACATGTGCTTGTAGTCCCAGCTACTCAGGAGGCTGAAGAGGAAGGAGCGCCTGAGTCCAGGAAGTCAAGGCTGCAGTGAGCCCTGATTGTTCCACTGCACTCCAGTCTGGGTGATAGAGTTGAGACCCTGACTCAAATAAAAAAAAAAGATATGAAGGTTTGTCCTGCTTTGGACAGGAGGAGTAAGGCAGGATGAGCTGAGGAGGTGGTTGGGAACAGGGCCCTGAAGGACAATAAAGACTCACCCATGGAAAGAGCAGTCTGGGCAGAAACTGAGGGAATCAGATCCAGTGCTGGCCATGACATGTGCTAAGCCTGGCGCACATGAATTTGAAGACACTGGCCATGGGTGGGAAAGTCATTCTCCCCTTGAAGACCACTGGAAAGTTAAGGAAAGTTAGGATCCTTTTCAGTCCACAGTGGATGGAATTCCCACCCCCCCAAGCCCTACAATTTCTGTCTAGGGACGTGCTTGGTACCTGGATGGAGACTGGGTGAGTACCGTGGGGCTGCCACCCCAGGCCGAGATGACTGCCACTCTTCTTTGTCATCCCAGTCAAGTTGTACCTCACCCACCCAATTTCCCCAGACACTAGCCCAGAGGACGCATCTTGTCATCTTGCAAGACGATTTGTCTGAGGAAGCCAGCAAAGGCTGAGGGTGCTCGTCCCTCCTTCCCACACCGTGCCTGCTTGACAGGATAGCCCTGTCTCTCTCTCTCTCTCTCTCTTTTTTTTCGAGTTTAAATGCATTTTATTTTTAGACAACCCACAGGACATGTTTTTCCTAAAAACAGTGCCTCCACTCCAAATAAATCACAGTCAAACTATATGAAGCTCAGGATGACATCCGTCCCATTTGTCTTAAATCCTGGTACTGTGTGGGTGAAAGGAAGCATGATGACAGGTGATGGCTCCCAAGTAACAGCCAAACTTGTTAACCTTCTTCCATCTCTAGACCATCCTTAAAGAAAATCATATATGGGGTCACACCATTCTCATGGTAGTCCAGTAGAGCAACCATGCCATCTGGATTCATGTTTTCACCAATAAATAACTGGTCTTTCTTTGTTGTTGTAGTTGTTTTGTTTTTTGAGCCAGAGTCTCACTCAGTCACCCGGGTTAGAGTGCAGTGGCATGCTCACGGCCACCACAGCCTCGACCTCAGGCGATCCTTCTGCCTCAGTCTTCCCAGTAGCTGGAACTACAGGTGCAGGCCACCATGCCCAGCTAGTTTCTGGGTTTATTTTAGAGATGAGGTCTCGCCAAGTTGCTCAGGTTGGTCTTAAACCCCTGGACTCAGGCAATCCTCTCTCCTCTGCCTCCCAAAGTGCTGGGATTACAGGTGTGAGCCACTGTGCCTGGTCTTGGACTTTTTTGATATTAGCAAGGATGTGCTTGATTTGTTCTGCAGCCCCGTCATAAAGGATTTTACTCATTTCAGCCTCTGTTCTTCAAGTTTGCCTTTGATTGACTTCATGTAATCCTTGATGTACTTCTTGAGGCTTCTTTTGTGAAGCTGGTTTCCTGCAGGTGATGGTGCATGATAATACCAACACCAGTAATAACTGTGCTTTGGGGACCTTCACCCTCGGGGGCCCTCAAGTCATCAGTTACCCTCTGTCCTACAGACCATCTTCCCCTCAACCTCCAGACACAGCCTGGTTGCGACCTCCAGGATCTTGTGGAGAACATCTCAGCATGCCTGATGAGGTTCTGGTAGATAATCATGATGGCAGCATAAGGGAGACAGTGGCGCTAACCTAGCAGGAGCCAGAGTGAGGAGTGAGTGTAGTGCAGCTTAAAACCCACAGGAAAGAATGGTACAAGGGTGAGCCAACGGGGCAGAGTGAGGACCAAGGGATGAGCGGGAGAAAACAAGTGGTGATGCCTGTGACATCAACCTGATCCCTGGTTATCTTGACTGCAAAGTGTGTCCCTCCTGCTTGCCCAAACAGCTTCCCCTTCTCAGCTCTGAGTCTGTGACTCTTTTTTTTTTTTTTTGAGTTGGAGTCTCACTCTGTTGCCCAGGCTGGAGTGCAATGGCTCACTCATGGCCACCCCAGTGTCAACTTGCTGGGCTCCTGCGATCCTTCCACCTCAGCCTTTCAATTAGCCAGAACTACAGGTGCACGCTACCATGCCTGACTAATTTTTGTTTTATTGTAGAGACGGGGGTCTCACCAAGTTGCCTGGGCTGGTCTCGAACCCGCGGGCTCAGGCAATCCACTGTCTCTGCCTCCCAAAGTGCGGGATAACAGGCTGAGTCACCTGTGGCTCTTCTAAGCAGAGGGCTATGATTGAGTTCCCATGCTCACTCACATACCAGTTACAAAGAAGCCTCAAGATCTCCCCTTTGTAAACCATTGGACGCAAATGAAACTTCCAAGGGTAGAGGTGCAGAGAAGTGGAGGGTGGGGAGACAGGAGGCTTGAGGTGGAGAGAGAGGGAGAGGTTTAGGGGGCTAAGGGCTTGGTGAGTGCTGACTGCCAGCTCTCCCGGCTTCCAGCAACAGACAAGTGACCACGAAGAAGTTCCAAATCCAGGAGGGCCTCCTGCAGGCTTGGTGCACAGGCAGAATGGGAGAAAGTGCCGTGCTGGTTTGACCTAACTTTCAGCCCCTCTTTAGTCACCACTAAAGAGTAATTTTTTTTTTTTTTTGAGTTGGAGTCTCACTGTGTCGCCCAGATTGGAGTGCAGTGGCCGCTCCCGGCCACCGCAGCCTCGCCTGCTGGGCTCCGGCGATCATTCCACCTTAGCCTTCCAAGTAACTGGAACTACAGGCACGCGCTATCACGCCCGGCTGATTTTTGATTTATTGTAGAGATGAGGTCTCGCGCCCAGGCGGGTCTCGAACCCGCGGGCTCAGGCAATCCACTCACCTCAGCCTCCCAAAGGCGTGGGATTACAGGCTGAGCCACCGAACCCGGCTTAAAGAGTCATTTTTAACACTCTCTAGTGACACTGGAGTGCTAGAAGAGTAGAGGAAAAAAATTAAAAATAACACCTTAAACCTATTAATTTAGGGCCTGTAGAAGAAAGAGACTTCTGCCTTGATTTCCGGAGGCCAAAGAATATTCTTGCCTCCAATTAGCAGAGCTGTTCTCATCGTTCTTTGATGTTTATGAAGAGGTGAGGGGAGGAAAGGAGAGGGAAGGGGAGGGTAGGGAACAGGAGGATCAAGACGCTGTCTGGCGCCGGGCTGTGCAAGCAGCTCTCAGATTGATCCCTTAACTGAGGAAAAACAGCAGCAAGGTGAGATCCAGCTTTTCTCACAGTGCCTGCAGGAAGTGAGTAAGTGTGCCAAGAAAAAGTAAGTTTGGGAAACACTGGATTAAAATAAGGAAAATAGATTTCTTTACATTAGAGCCTCAATATATATTTGATTTTTTTTTTTTTTTTGAGTTGGAGTCTCACTCTGTCACCCAGACTGGAGCGCAGTGGCCACCCCCGGCTACTGCAGCCTTGATCTGCTGGGCTCCGGCAATCCTTCCACCTCAGCCTTCCGAGTAGCTGGAACTACAGGTACATGCTACCACGCCCAGTTAATTCAATATATCTTTGAGTCAGGGTCTCATTCTGTCACCCAGGCTGGAGTACAGTGGCACAAGCACAGCTCACCGCAGACTTGACCTCCTGGTCTCAGGTAGTCCTCTCTCTCAACCTCCTGAGTAGCTGGGACTACAGGTATGCACCACCACACCTGGCTAACCTTTTGATTTCTTGTAGAGGGGGAGTCTCACTAGATTGCCTAAGCTGTTCTCAAACTCCTGGGCTAAAGCAATCCTCCCACCTCAGCCTCCCAAAATTTCTGGGATTACAAGCATGAACCACTGCACCTGGCCAGCCTCAAATATATGGATGTGCAATGTGAATCTTCAAGAAGGGCGTGGAAGACCCGTTGGGTTCCTACTCAACATTCTCTGCTGCAATTCTTTCTAAGATAACCTGGATTTTGTTGGTTATAGCACTTGTATGCTTCGTGGGCTCCTGCCTGGTCCCAGGGAGGAATGTTGATAGGTCTAAGTCATTCGCTGCAATGGCGACTGCTTTAGGTCTAGGCGTGTGATGCAGCCTCGCATGTGAGGGGTGTAAAGAAAATCAGACTTGCAACTTCTGGGAGGGTCTTCTTAGCTCTTAAAAATGACACAAGATGAGTACTTGACTCTGCCTGTGGACATCATCATGTGAAGACAGGTGCTTGGAGCTGCTGCAGCCATATTGGAATCATGAAGGAAAAGCCAAGGAAGTCTCAAGTCTTGGTCCTTGATGATGTCAAGCCTTTGCATTAACCACCCCTGGAGTGACCCTTTGGGTTTGTTGCTTCGTTGTTTAGGCCGTGGGTATCCTGTGATTTTCAACCCATAGCATCTTGCAGTCAAGGGGGGCCCAATATGCAGACAGTCCCCAATTCATCCGACCACAGAAAACCCCTCCAGACTAGGGCTCTACTGAGAATGCTGTGGGCCGAGCTGACAGAGTGAGGGGCATGGAGCTGGGAGGCAGATGCTTCAGGGTCCACTTTAGGCTCTAAAACTCACATGTGCTCCTGGGTCTCATTTTCAACTCTTGAAAACGTAAGTCAAGGACCTAATACTACTCATGGTGCATAGTAAGTGTGTCACACATCAATAGTTGTTATTAATAAAATGGGGGAGGGGAGGCGTAGACCAGTTTCAAAATCTAATTTATGCCTGAGAGCTTTTTCTAACTATTCCAAAAATAACATCTGCATCCCCTGACCCCATACCCATTTATAGAACTCTCTCGCCTCCACTCAGCAGGGAAAAGAGAAAATAAAGATAACATAAGTGTCCTAGGCGAGCGTGCTACCTCTGGGGCCTCACTCTTCTGCTAGAGCAAGCCAGGGTTCCACTGGGGCCAGTCCCTGTCTGGCCGGAGTCTCTCTGTGCCTGCTACAGGCTCTAGAACCTTCCTCGATGAGACCTTCCACGTGTACCAGATGCCCGGCCTCCCCCAAAACAGCAATCTCCAGTCTAGGTGCTTGTGTGGATGCCAAGGAGATTGAGTTCTCGTCCAGGGCTATGGCTGAGACTCAGAGCAGCAGCCGGCAGACAGCTGCTGACCTGGGCTTTGCTCTCCTCTCTCTCTGTCTGTTTTGTCCGTTGAGGCATTTTATTTGTAAGTATGTATTATTATCCCAGGATTTTCCCTCCTGTGTGTTTTTGTCTGGTTTCTTAGTGGTCCATGATGCCAGCTGTGGTTATCAGTGCAATGAGACCAAACTGAAGAATGTGGGGTGTGTTGGGTCTGGAGAGGGGCTCAGGAACCTGCATTCGTAAGAAACTCTCAAGGCAATTCAGATCTAAACTACAGTTGGGTAACCTGTGGTGGGCAATTAAAGGGTTTCGGACAGGAGGGACAAGGTTAGATTTATATTTCCAATAGACTCCCAGGACACTAGAGGAGGATGAGGCCAGGAGCAGGGAGGCTGGTAAAGGGTTATGGCAGTTGTGCAGGCCAGAGAAGCTGAGGACTTGGACCTGGATCCTGGCAGTGGGAGTGAAGAGGAGGATGAACTCAAGAAATAGTTTTCATTTTTTTTTCCTTAAGAGATGGGGGTCTCACTCTGTCTCCCAGGCTGGAGTGCAGAGTCGTGATCATACCTCACTGCAGCCTTGAACTCCTGGGCTCAAGATCCTCTCACGTCAGCCTCCCAAGTAGTTGGGATTACAGGCCCACCACTATACCTTCTAATTTATTTTTAAATTTTTTTTGTAGAAACAGAGGTCTTGCTTTGTTGCCCAGGTTGATCTTGAATCCTGGCCTCAAGCCATTCTCCCACCTTGGCCTCCTGAAGTGTTGGAAATACAGATATAAGTCACTGCTCCCAGTCAAGAAATCTTTGTCAGCAATTCATGTGACCAGCAGACTGCCAGAAATGGGTACATGGAGGCAAGAAAAATGATGAGTTCAACTTTAGACTTGCCAAGTCTGGGTAAAGAAGTCCATCAGGCAATCAGATAAGAGAGTCTGAAGGTAAAGAAGTCCATCAGGCCATCAGATAAGAGAGTCTGAAGTTCAAGGGCAAAGTAACATAAACAGACTACCAGGTCTCAGAAGAGATTTTAGAGTCAGCCACTTGTAGCGCATTTAGTTTTGTTTATGTGTTTTTTTTTTTGTTTTGTTTTGTTTTTGTCAGAGCCTCACTCTCTCACCCAGGCTGGAGGGCAATGGCACTGTCACAGCTCACCCCAGCCTTGACCTTCTGGGCTCAGATGATCCTCAACTGTGTTTCCCAGGCTGGTCTTGAACTCATAACCTCAAGGGATCCTCCTGCCTTGGCGTCCCAAAGTGCTGGGATTATAGGTGTGAGCCACGTGCCTGGCCATGTATTTACCTTTAAGCATCATGATGAACTTCATGTTGGCAGCAATAGGCTTTTCAGATCTTTGCAGAGACTATGTCTGGGGCAGTTGGCAATCTGAGTGCTAATTCTCCCAAGAGTCGATACTATTATGAGCAGTGATGCTGATTATTGCGCGTGGAGAGGCCAGACCCTTCGTGGGGAATATTGAGCACTGAGGAACTTATATAAGTTCTGCATGGAGACGTGGGCCTTCTAAGCGATGAGTGGCGGTCCTCGGGAAAGGGATCTATCAAATCCAACTTTGCGCTGTGTTTGGGCCTTTTAACACATACTTGCAGACTCCGAGGGCAAACCATGCCAAATAAGAGAGCACCAGCTTCTAGAGCCCTGTGCTGGTTTCTAGGGATGGTTTCTGCCCTTAAGAAACCCACAGTCAAGCCGGGCTCGGTGGCTCAGCCTGTAATCCCGCGCCTTTGGGAGGCCGAGGTGAGTGGATTGCCTGAGCCCGCGGGTTCGAGACCCGCCTGGGCAGCGAGACCTCATCTCTACAATAAATTCAAAAAAAATTAGCCGGGCATGGTAGCGCACGCCTGTAATTCCGGCTACTCGGAAGGCTGAGGCGGAAGGATCACTGGAGCCCAGCCGGTCGAGGCTGCGGTGGCCGGGAGCGGCCACTGCACTCCAGTCTGGGCGACAGAGTGAGACTACAACTCAAAAAAAAAGAAACCCACAGTCAGTTGGAAGAGACAGATAAGGACTGGACATCTATGCTACTGTGTGTTGAGTACACAGACATATAAATAAAACCAGACCTCAGGGAAGGCTTAGCAGAAGAGGTGATGCCAATTAGATTTTGAATGAGGAATAGAAATTGGGTAAATGAAGTCGTGGAGGTGAGGGAGAAGAAAGATTCTAGGCAGAAGAAATAGCGCACGCTAGGCACAGGGTCATAAACAAGGACGTGGTCAGGGAACAGTGGCTAGTTAGACATGACCGAGCAAAGGCTTGTGTGGGGCAGGGATGGAAAACCAACCTAAGCAGGAGGGGCAGAGTCTCCATGAAGGGTCTCATTGTATGCAAAGCCATGGCATTTAAAATCATCTTCAAAACCTTAAGGAGGGCACTGGCTCTGACAGCAGGGCGTGGGTGAGGACCAGGCAGGAGGTTTTTGCACTGATCACCCAGGCATGCAGGGAAACTGAACTGAGACACAACAGGCTCAGTCCTCAGCACTTTCTGCTGGTCCAACTCCCAAACTTATCTCCACTCTGTCTCCTCCCCACAGGCAGCAACCAGAACAGCCCACTGTCTCCTCGGTCATGGGCTCTCACAGAAAACCCCTGATCCGTTTCACTATTTCCATGCTTGTACTTCACGACCTGTTCTCTGGAGTGACCTTTCACTAAAGGAAGTCACATTATGTCCCTTCTCTGCTTAAAACCCTTCAATGGCTGCTTCTTCTTCTTCTTCTTCTTCTTCTTCTTCTTCTTCTTCTTCTTCTTCTTCTTCTTCCTCTTCCTCTTCCTCTTCCTCTTCTTCTTCTTCCTCTTCTTCTTCCTCTTCCTCTTCTTCTTCTTCTTCTTCTTCCTCTTCTTCTTCTTCTTCCTCTTCTTCTTCTTCTTCTTCTTCTTCTTCTTCTTCCTCTTCTTCCTCTTCTTCCTCTTCTTCTCTCCAAGGCTGGAATACAGTGGCACGATCATGGCTGATCACGGCCCATCACAGCCTCCACCGCCTGAGCTCAGGTGATCCTCCTATCTCAGCCTCCCAAGTAGCTGGGACTACAGGTGCATAATTTTCTTTTTTTGGTAGAGACAAGGTCTCACTATGTGGCCTAGGCTGGTCTCAAGCTCCTGGGCTTAAGCAACCCTTCCACCTCAGCCTCCCAAAGTGCTGGGATTACAGGCATGAGCCACCGGGGCCTGACGCCTTCAATGACTGTCCACGAGCTGTTTGGGAATAAAACCCACCTTCCTTATCCTGATTCATGATCTGGCCCGTCCTACTTGTTCGACCTATTTTTCAACCCACACGCTGTGTCCTTTGCATCCTTAATGCACGGTCTTTCTTTTTATTCCCCAGACACAAGGTAAGCCCAGCTCAATCCTACGTTAAAGTGTTTGAGCTAGTTCTTCCTCCCATCTAGACCTTTACATAGCTGGCAATTTCTTGTCTTTCAAGTTGTAATTTCAATATCACTTCCTCAGAGAGACTTTCCATGACAACCCCTCAATATACAGAAACTCCTCTGTCACTCTCTATCAAATCACCCTGTTTCAATTCTCTGAGCAGCTCCTATTACTGTCCGGCATTTTCCTGTTTGTCTGTATATTCATCGTCTCCCTCCTCTGTAGTAAACAGCTTCCAACATGGCCACTGTCAAGCCCTTCTCCCATTGTACATACATGCCGTCCACTGATCAGAAGGGAAGGTTTTATTCCTCCTTCCACTGAATCTGGACTTACCTTAGGACTTATGACTTGCTTATACTGATGGAATGAGGCAGAAAGGTTGCTGTATTGGTTCTAGGCCCAACTTTTTTTTTTTAATTGAAATCTCACTCTGTCACCCAGACTGGAGTGTAGTGGCATACTTACCGCTACGCCAGCGTCAACCCGCTAGGCTCAGGCGATGCTTCTGCCTCAGCCTTCCAAGTAGCTGGAACTATAGGATATCACACCCAGCTAATTTTTTTATTTATTGTAGAGAGAGTTCTCGCCAAGTTGCCCGGACTGGTCTTGAATCCACGGTCTCAGACAATCCACTCGCCTTGGCCTCCCAAAGTGCTGGGATTACAGGCTGAGCCACCAAGCCCGGCCATGGGCCTAACTTTTAAAAGCCTTGTCAGTTTCTGCTTTTACTCTTGGAAACCAACTACCATGTGATGAGTCTACTTTGAGACCACTGTGCTGTGAGGAAGCCCAAGCTTTCCACAAAGAGACAGAGAGGCCGTGTGGAGAGCACTTAAGGGAAAGTCATGTGAATGATGCACTCTTGGGCTTTTCAGCCCAGCCCAGTTATCTGTCAACTGAATGTAGCTGAGTGAATGACCCCAGATGATGCCAAAGACATTTAGCTCAGTAGAAGAGCGGCCTAACCTAGCACTGACCCAATTCCTGTCCAGAGAACTGTGGGACACTATAAATCCTTGTTGTCTGAAGTCACTATGTTTTCGATTAGTTTGTTATGCAGCAATAGGTAACTGAAATATCCTCCCACCAGAATAAAGCTTCCTGGGCTTCACCTGACAGTTACTGGCACATATAAGGACTCAGTGGATGTTAGATGAACATGTGAATTCAGGGAAAATGGAATTGTTCATTGACCAGAAGTCTTGATAAAGCAAAAATGTCAATGTTTGACAGCATGCATGCTGGAAACTAAGGAACTGAAGTTACACCATGGGCTATTAGCATTTGTTTCTGTTAGATTTCATTCTAAGTTTTGAGACTGTACAAGATATAGACAAGGCTGAAGCAAAGAAGAGACAAAGGTCACTAAATTGAGGAGGTGAACAAATTGGAGGCTAGGAGATAGGCTGAGACACACACAGGGAAATGCGGCTTTTCCAGGATGACAGCGGGACTTGAAGTTTCTGCTTGAGGACCTGTGGGAGACCCACGGGGGCAGGCAGTGCCCTTGGAGAGATGTAATCTCAATGAAGGCAGACCAAATTCAGAGAAGTCTGCGGGCATAGGATGACGTTTCGCAATTGACCAGGGGTCTTGAGAGCAACAAAGGGCAGCTGAGGGTGACCCAAAGACACAGTTACCAGGAAAGGCTGTGGAGGGAGATGTGCGGGGGGTAGGGGTGCCTCAGCCACGCTGGGCCAAGAGTCCTGCAGGGAGCCACAGAGGCTTCACTCCAGGCAGGAGTGGAGGATGGCGTGGATGAGGTCACCAGGGAGATTAACTGGCCTCAAGATTTTGGCTGGCCTGGAAGTATAAAAATTTGATTTTCCTGCCAACAAATGCTAGAGATAGACAATATTTTCGGTTGGCAGTAGAATCAGCAATCCGAGAGCCTTGCTCAGGCTTCCACATGAAACTCTGTTGAAAGGGTGCAGGTGGGACTATGGGTGGGTCCAAGCCTGTCAACACCCTGCTGGCCATGGGACAGTGACTCTGAGCAGGGAGGAGCCAGCGGCCTGAGTTTTGGGGGGCAGGAGAGGAGATCCCAGGGGCGAGACCCTGGCCCACCTGGAGGACTGTACTCTGCAAACCTTGGTGTGACATGAAGGGTTGGCATGGCTGATCAGAACTAACTATATAGGAGGGGTACCCTAGCAGCCTAGAGATATACTGACCCGAGTTGCAGCTTTTCAAATACTATAAAATAATTAACCTTATATTATTATTTCCTATTATAAAAATAAAACATGTTTAGAATAAAAACTTGGCTTTCAAATCTCCAAAGCAAAAGGGCCTCCCACTCCTGTCTCCACATACTTAACATACTATTCAATTCTCATTTTAGTAACCCAAGTCCAATGGAACCAAGCAGAGGATGGAAATAGAACTAAACAATGGATTCCTTCAAGCCTTGGTGGTCTGTTATTCAAACAGAAAGGTGTTTATTAAGCTCCAATCCCACAGTCAGGTCACTCTTCATTACAAGTGACTGAAACCCAAATAAACTGGCTTAGGCCAAGTAGGAAATGTATTGGTTCATACCAAAAAAAAAAAAAAAAAAGAAGGAAGGAACGGAGGAAGGGAGGGGAGGAAGGGAAGGAGCGAGAGGAAGAGGGAGGGAGGGCAGAAGAAAGAAAAAAAAGCACAGCAATCAGATGCTTAAATGACGCTGGCAAAAATATCTGCCCACTGCCCCATCATCTCACCTCTGTTTTTCTTTTTCTTTTCTTTCTCAGGCAGGTTTCCCCAGACAGTGACCCCCGGGGCCTTCAGGATTGCAAAAAGTTACCTCTTTTCTGCAGCACATTTCTGGGGGATGGTTCTCATTGGTTGTGCTTGGGTCACATGCCCATCCTTGAACCAGTCATGACCAGGAGGATGCCACACTCTCATGGGCCAGACCAGAGTCCACGCCCACTGAGATAGTGGTACAGTCCCCTCCAATAAATACCCACACAGATAAAGAGGCAGGTCCCCAAACAAAACTGCACAGCTTCCAAAAGAGGGGCATGTCATACAGGGCTGATATAAACAACAGGTGGCTGCACAGGGCCAGTTTCACGGATGGGAGACCTCTACAGCCACATGGGGCCTGGTGCTTGGGAGGGTCCTGCATGTGGTTGGATGCCCTACTCTTTCAAAATTCTTAATAATTTAAGCTGGGAAGATTTCAAGAAACCCAAAACACAGTCCCCTCACAAAAAAACATAGCGCACATTTGGAAAAAGCAAATTCTGGACACGAAATGAAAAAGCTGGTTGCAACCTGTAAGGAAACAAGGGAAAGTTCATTCATTCACTCATTTACTTGCTGACTTAAGATTTTATTAAGGGGGGGGTGGGGCTATCACCAGGGAGCAGGGAGAGAGAAGTAAATGGCTGTCCCAGTCCTCAAGGAGCTCCTACTGTGTTGCAGCAAGAGAAGTATGTACACAAACACAACACAGCAGAGTAAGGATTAAATAAAAATAAACACCAAAAGCTTTGGTGGGTGCAGTTTTCTGCTGAGTGTGGTGGCTCACGCCTGTAATCTCAACACTTTGGGAGGCCAAGGTGGGAGGGTTGCTTGAGCCCAGGAGTTTGAGACTAACTTATCAACAAAAGACCTCCTCTCAACAAAAAAATCAGAAGTCAAAAAAGTTAAGCAAGTGCGGTGGCTCATGCCTGTGATCTCAGCATTTTGGGAGACGGAGAAGAGAACTCGTGAGCTCACGAGTTCAAGAACAGCCTGGACAACTTGGTGAGACCCCATCTCTACAATAAATCAAAAAATTAGCTGGGCGTAGTGGGGCATGCCTATAAGTTCCAGCGACTTGGAAGGCTGAGGTGGAAGGATCGCTTGAGTTCAGCAGGTCAAGGGTGTGATGGCTGTGAGCGTGCCACTGCACTCCAGCTTGGGCAACAGTGAGACTCTGTCTCAAAAAAAAAAAAAAAAAAATGTAGTGAACAAAACAAGGCAGCTGGTGTAAGAGCCTGTTCTGGCTCAGATCAGCTGGTCGAGGTGGGCTACACCTTTTTCTCTCACACTATTATTTGCACTGATTTTCATGGGTACTAAGAAATTTCCTCTGGGGTGAAAACTTGAATCCAGGCCACTGCTGGATTCAGATTCCTACAAGCATGTCTGAGGGGCGGGACACATCTAACTCTAAAAGCTGGGAAGGAAGAGGCCGTATGAGTTGGTCTCCAGCTGCCAAGGGAGGACCAGGGTCGTTCATGGACCCACCTGAGACCTTGGAACAATTAAGTAAAGAATTCGGGTATGTATTACCGAATAATGAACACCAGAGAACTTTGCCAAGGTTGTTGGCTTAAAACAACCATCCATTTATTCTTATCGCTCATGGTTTTAGGGCTGCTGGGGTCACCAGGCAGGGCTCACTCTCACTCAGAGCCTCTGCTCTCCGATTCCTGCGGTTACAGTCAGGTGGCAGCTGCCACTGGAGTCATCCCAAAGCTTCTTTGCTTTTATGCTGGCTGAACCTCTGTGAGCTGGGGCTTTCGGCCAGAACACAGCTCTCGGTGTGGCCTGGTCTCACAGCAGCGAGGCGAGACCAGGAGTCTGCCAACATCCCTAAGCGGGCGGAAACAAGTGTGGGGCTCCTACTTATGTTCTATTGGTCAAGCAGTTTCAGAGAACAAATTCAAGAAGGGGATCACAGAGCCTCCCTCTGAATCGGAGGATTTGGGGGCCACTTTTATTCTTTTTTTTTTTTTTGTCGCCCAGGCTGTAGTGCAGTGGCACACTCACAGCCTCCACAGCCTCAACCTCCTGGGCTCAGCTGATCCTTCTGCCTCAACCTTCCAAGTAGCTGGAGCCACAGGCATGGACCACCATGCCTGGCTAATTTTTTGATTTATTGTAGAGATAAGGTTCTGCCAAGTTGCCCAGGCTGGTCTCGAACCCCTGGATTCAGACATTCCTCTCACCTCCGCCTCCCAAAGTGCTGGGATGACAGCCGTGAGTCACCACACCCAGCCGGGGGGAGGAGGGCACTTTAGAAAACTGACACGGGGCTGGGAGCCATGATCATGCCAATGCATTCCAGTCTGGGTGACATAGTGAGACCCTGTTTCAAGAAAAACAAGCAAACAAAGAAACTGAAACATTGAGTATTTTGACTGTGAAGTGCCGTACATAAATTTTCTAGTTTAATTATCATAGTCATTAAGACCATTTTATACATGAGGAACTAGGCTCAGAGGAAACAGGCTCAGAGAAAGGAAGCAGTTTGCTTGGGGTGACACAGCACTCCAGCTCCAATGTCTATGTGCTTAGCTACTACTCTATGTTGGGTTCCTGGAAAAGAGAAGTATTCAAGGGGCTGAGATCCTGAGTGGACTGAGTCATCCTAAACTGGTCTCGACTATGCATGTGGAAGGCATTCACTCAGGCTACATATTCAAATGCTAAATTGCGTGATACAGACACATCACTAAGGCGGAACTTGAAGACAGGAAAGCCTTCCTGGGTACTTTCTCTGGTTGAGCCTTAAAGGATTGAGTCATGGAAAGGAATTAGAAAATAATTGCTAAGGTTTTCTTGTAGACTCTCTCCAGTCCCAGGTAGGACCAGGCTTTAGTTCTTCTTTTGCTTCAGGAGAAGGCCCTTTTCTTATTTTTATTTATTTAGAGTTGGAGTCTCACTCTGTGCTGGCTGGAGTCCAGCAGTGTGATCACAGCTCACTGCAGCCTTGACCTCTTGGGCTCAAGCGATCCTTCTGTCTCAGCCTCCCGAGTAGCTGGAACTACAACCATGCGCCACCACACCCAGCTAATTTTTTGTTTGTTTTGCAGAGACAAGGTCTTGCTGTGTTGCCCAGGCTGGTCTTGAACTTCCGGGCTCAAGCAATCCTCCACCTCAGCCTCCCTAGTAGCTGTGACTACAGCCATGTGCCACCACACCTGGCTAATTTTTTTTTTTGGTAGAGATGAGGTCTTGCTATGTTGCCCAGGCTGGTCTCGAACTCCAGGGCTCAAGCAATCCTCTACCTCAACCTCCCAAAGTGCTGGAGTCACAAGCATAAACCACCATGCCTGAAGAAGACCTCTTTCTTGATGCAACACTCCAGAACATCATGCTGAAAATAAGTCGTTCCTTTCCTACGTTTCTTCATTTGGGGGCATGTGGTTTGCTGAAAAGACATCAAGTTAAATTAAAGTAGTTTTGTCCTATTACATACAAAACTTATACATGGCTTGTGTTAATATATGGCCTCATAGAACATAAAAGAAGCTTCTTGACAGAACACCTCAATGGCTTGTTCCCTCTATGTGAGGGTTTGTTGGAAAGAGCAGGGAGTGAATTTGGCAGGGAAAACAATGGGAGTTACTAGTGAATTTTGGCATGATCATGTGATTGGAAGGTCACTGATAGCACTTCACTTGGAAAGGTGGCATGAGATTCTTTGCTCTTGTAGCTCAGGGCACTGAGGCTTTAGGGCTCTTGGCTTGATTTTGCAGTGAGGATGCTGGGTTTCTGAATAAAGACCCGTAGCGAGAGTGTCATTTCCTGTCCTGCTCTCTGCGGTGTGGGCATGGTCTGTGTCACCCAGCCCTTTTGTGGGAGGGAGGGCCTGTGACTGCAGTTTTCCCAAATCATCCAAATTAGGACTAAAAATAAGAGATGTCTGAAGTCCAGCAACTCTGAGAAAACCCTGGAAAACATCTTGGTGAAAAGGCATTTCCTTCCTTAAAGTCAGAGCACTTTGTGGAAGTGAGCCCTGAAGGGCTTGTGCGTTGCTGCTCCCCATGGTGAAGACAAAATGGATATTTAACCTTAGGAATGATGGAATTTTAGCCCTTGAGCACATGGAAGAGATCTGGGTTTCCTTTGCACATTATGCACTTAACAGTCAGAGAGTCACACATGGTGACTCATGCTTGTAATCCCAGACTTTGGGATGCTGAGATGGGAGGATTGCTTGAGCCTAGGAGTTCAAGACCAGCTTGGGCAGCAAGACCTCATCTCTACAATAAATCAAAAAATCAGCGGGGCGTGGTAGCGCATGCCTGTAATTCCGGCTACTCGGAAGGCTGAGGCGGAAGGATCACCGGAGCCCAGCAGGTCGAGGCTGCGGTGGCCGGGAGCGGGCCACTGCACTCCAGTCTGGGCGACAGAGTGAGACTCCAACTCAAAAAAAAAAAAAAAAAAAAGCATAAACCTGAAGAAAAGAGACATTTTTATAAGCCATCTGTAATCCTATTACCAGAAATAATCATTGTTTTTGCTATAATTCCAGACGTTTTTTATGCATATATACACATCTATAAATACTTATAGACTCATATCTGCCATGCTGTTCTGTCATTTGCTTTTTTTACATAACATTGTATCATGTAGTTTTTTCATGTCAATAAATATATTTCAACGATATTAAGTGTGTAAATAATATTCCTTTGAAGAGCTGTATTATTTATTTAATGAATCTTCTATTATTGGAAATTAATGTTGCTTATAATTTTTTTCTACTATTATAATTGTGAGGTGATTGCCCAGACATTGCCTCTTTTTCCACTGTAACTTGGCTTCTTTTCCTTTTCTCAGAGAGTGGCCTGTGGCTAAGGCTGGTGTCTGACAGATATGTGCATATTCTCAGTAGATAATGAGTCCTAAGATGTAGGTGATCCCTCCCAAGATACAGGTACCCAGAAATCTAAAGATAAAGAGTCATCACTCTTAGTGTAATTGTAAGCACTGGATAGGAATTTGAATAATTAACTTGCTTGATTATAGCTGTTTGCTCTACTGTCCTGAGGAATGGATTCCTCACCGACCCGCTGCTATTGGTGCCCTCTAGTAAGTTTAATAAACCGATGTCTCTCCCCGCCGGACCTCCGGGTGACTTTTTTGGAATATGTAAATAACCTAACGTGCAAGCCCTCTCAGATTTGGGGTTGCCACGCTACAATAATCAGTACTGTGGTGACTATCCTCAATTATTTCCTTAGAATATGTTCCAAAAAATGAAATTGCTAGCTGGGCTCGGTGGCTCAATCTGTAATCTTGCGCCTTTGGGAGGCTGAGGTGAGTGGATGGCCTGAGCCCGCGGGTTCGAGACCCGCCTGGGCAGCGAGACCTCATCTCTCAATAAATCAAAAAA
>NW_007252999.1:156290-184144 GCF_000164805.1 Carlito syrichta | reverse complement strand
TTCCGGCTGCTCGGAGGGCTGGGGCGGAAGGAGCGCCGGAGCCCAGCAGGTCGAGGCTGCGGTGGCCGGGAGCGGCCGCTGCACTCCAGTCTGGGCGACAGAGTGAGACTCCAACTCAAAAAAAAAAAAAAACAAAAAACAAACAAAAATTAAAAATTAAAAAAAAATGTAACTGCTAGGTCAGAACTGATGATATGTTTAAGGATTTTGATATTACATAGCATAGGCTGTGTTGTAACAGACATCCCCAAATCTAAGTGACCGCACACGATTGGAAGGCGCTCTGCATAGTCATGTAGAACTACGGCTTGTCGTATGATACCTCCTTATTTGCCAAGCTTTGGAGCTCTCCACTGGATCCTCCGATTTCAACTGACAAGCATGGACAGGTAGTTTTAGGGGCAGGCCTAGAAGTGACTCCCATCCTTTCCTCTGTCCCCCTTCCGATTGGCCAGGACTCAGTCACATGACCGAGCCTAGTTGCAAGGGCGGCTGGGAAATGTAGTCTCCAGGAAGAAACGAGTTTGGTGAACTCAAAGCGAGCATTGTCTGTGTCTCAAACATTACCAAGTTGCCAGCCTGCATAGTTTCTCTAGTTTATATTTCCACCAGCCAAGTATGAGAATTCTCATTTCCTTATGACCTTAATAATTAAGAGGATGCCATTTTTGCCGTTTGTGATATTGTTGCTTCTCTGCACACTAGACTCAGAGTACTTGGTTTTCTTTTTGAAGGTAACCTCATTGGGATCAAGACCCTCTCTTTTGGAGAACCAGGACTCCACATTCTTTGTTGCTTTCAGGACAGCTACCCTCATCCCTGTCTCCTAGGCTGACCTGAGTTTCTGGGCCTTTCTCTGCCTGTTCCTCTCTCCCTCCTTCCCTTCCCTGCTGCAAAAGGTGTTGTATACAGTGTCTGCAACATAGAGGTCCCTTTCAGCTGCCTACTTCAGCACCATCCATGAGTACAAGGCTCACTCAGAAGCCCAGGACACAATTAGAGCTGTGCATGTGCTATGCCATCTCAGGTGTGTCCTAGCTTATGACACATTTTCACAGGAAAACAGTTCAGGGAATGGAATTGGGAAGCAAAAATTGCAGCCAAGTGCTTACTTGGCACATTGACTTTGACCTAATCGTCCAGTGCCTTGTTCTTAGTACGCAGTGTCCCACCAGAAGAGTCCTTCCCGAATGAGAAATAGAAGTCAGGACAAGTGAACTGCTTAGAAATCAAAAAGGGAAAGTGATAGAATTGTGCAAAGTCTATTCTTGTCTGCCTTCGTGTGAATCCAGGTTACTGAACACTAGCTCATGTCTGAGCTGTGGTTTCCTCCTTGTTTTGAAATTGTGTTACTAAACGATAATGCTTTTTTTTTTTTTTTTTTGAGTTGGAGTCTCACTCTGTCACCCAGACTGGAGTTCAGTGGTACAATCACAGTTCACTGCAGCCTCAAGCTTCTGGGTTCAAGGGATCCTTCTACCTCAGCCTCACAGGTAGCTAGGACAACTATTAGCACCACCAGACTTGGCTGATTTTTAAGTTTTTGTAGTGATGGGATCTTGCTATTTGTTCAGGCTGGTCTTGAACTCCTGGCCTTAGCAACCTCCCAAAGTGCTGGGATTACAGATGTGAGCCACTGTGCCCAACCAACCAAGATAATGCTTTCTAATGATTTCTTGTCCACATCTTCCACAGGGAGCACTAGCTATTTGTTACTTAATGATCATCTGGTAGACCTGGACTCTTGGCAAAGCAAGGCATCCAGTAAGGTCTTTGCAAAAAAAGTCTTCAAAAAATATACTTGTCCGGTGCTTCCTGGGCACTGACCCTCAACAGAGAAACACAAACCAGGCAAGTCATAGGTTTCCCACGCATTCCTGGCTCTTGGGCCTAGGCACACAGCCTTCCTAAATGCCTAGGACAGTCTGTGTGTTTTCTTAGGAACAAACCCATTCCTTGTCCTGCCAAACTTCATCCTTCACTGTTTCCCTGAGAAGCAGTTGTGTGCTCCGGGCCTCCTAGGTGAGTGACTCACACCAACCATAAGCCTGGCTTCTGCCTCGGAAAGGAAACGGGAAGTGGCTTAGAGGCATAAAGAGCACAGCCGAGGAGGGGCTGCAGTGGGTGAGACTATATACAGGAAGCATAGGTGCACCTTGGCATCCTCTCCCCCATGCCCCCCCCCCCCATGGCCACAATGCCCTTGGCAGGGCTGGACTCTCTGCTGGGGAGCCAGATGTCTTCCTGGGTGGGGTGGGGACATGCAGGGGTGGCGGCGGGGGGACTGCTGCTGGGTCAGAAGCTCCTCTTCACAGTGAGCCCATCTGTGGAATGCCGCGCTCCCGCTGTACCCCATCTTCCCAAGGGGACTTGGGCTCTTGGGATGAGTTTTGTTGGCTTTATAGATGTGCTTCTGAGAAGAAAAGCTGACATTTGGCAGATTGTGGAGGCTCCTGAGAGTGTCCGGAGCCCAGAAGGGAAGGGATTCTGGGGAGGCTGCCCTGCCCTCAGCTTAGTCCCAGGGTGATCTGGTTATAAGTATGGCAGCTCATCCCAATGGAGAGGAGCTCGGAGGACTGGCCTCCCTGTAGATGGAGGCCACCATCAGGCTTCCCTTTCTGGCTGTCCCAGGGCTGAAGGGTGACTGGTGGCAGGGCCTGTGGAGGCTGAGCCCTGAGGCTGGTCCCGCTTCTCTTAGAGGCAGCTGGTCCTCTCACCTTGCCCAGGCTCCACCCGGTTCCTCCCTGATGGTGGTGAGAAATGGAATGCTCGTTTGTGTTTTTATGCTGTTCCCGCAACACCCAGCACGGTGCTGGGCCCACCTATGCCAGCACATGAGCTAGGGCAGGGCAGTACCTAGATACGGACACAGGGTCCCACTCGGAGTTCAAGTCTACCCTCCCCAAAGCGCCTTACGCCCCAGTGTGTCCTCAGGTCACCATCAGCAGAATCGCAGGGTGGAAGTAGGGGCTGTTAAAAACATGGCTTCTTGGCCCCCTTTGCAGACCTCTGGAATCTAATCTTCTCTGGGAAAGTTCTAGAAATCTGTGTATCTAGAAGCACCCCCTTTCCCAGGTTGGCCAGGACAGAGAAGTTTAAGAACTTTTCCCTCTACCAATCCTGGTCTTGTTTATTATCCTTTTCATGAGAATAATTTGCTTCTTTTCTGCCTTGTGTGACCTCCGAAAGTGAAATCTGAAGCAGAGGTATCCACTTACATAAGAAATATCACCTGTGGCCTTCACTGGCAAGCTTGGATTGCTGTTTAATTGGGAGATTTAAAGGAAGCCATGTTACTGATCCGGCTGCCTCTATTGACTTTCTCACTGAGGTGTCACCATTAACACTCCTCCTTTAACTCTTCCACAAGAAGATGGGGCTTCTGCCCTAGAAGGTTGGGCTCTCAGATCCTTTAGCACAGGGGCAGTGAAGGTCAGCCTCCCCATGTTTGCTGATGGGTAGGAGTGGACCCTATTGGTGCCTCCACGGGAAAAACCCTGATCGTGAAGAGCTGAAGAGGATACGAGCACATCGTCAGGGAAAGCACCGAGCCCCCTCAACTCTGCCCCCCATGGTCCTCCCCAGCCCCTCAGAGTTCCTTCTGCATGCGTCGTGGCTTGCTGGCCAAAAGAAGGAAACCCTGATGTGTAGCATTGGCCAATTTCCATAGTGTAAATACTCCCACCCTGGCAAATTTCAGGTTACCAACCCATTGCAGGTTTCGCAACCAGTTCACAAAAGTCTTGAATATTGAATAGGCAGCCCATGCAAACCAGGAGGAGACAGCGTGGCACCTCCTCGTCTCCGCTCTGCCCCAGAAAATCCCCACGCCACACCCAGGGGAGATAGCGTTTCAGCTTCTCAACCAGAAGGAGAAGTGGTTAAAGCAGGCTGATGGTTGTGACTAAACGTCAAATGGCACATGTGGAGGGACAGGATGTCTGCCAGATTGGAGACAAGTCTTTATTTCTCAATCTTGGTGTCTCATCTAGGGAAGTTGGAGGGAGCCCTGCAGGACTTGTGAACAGCCATGGCAGCACTTACCCTGGAGGCCTCACCGGGCTATCTCTAGGACAAACTCCTTCTTGCTCTCTCCTTTAAAATCCTGTCATCCATTGCCAGGGAACAGAATGCTCCATTTTAAATTGGACTTGTTTAAATGGTGGGTTTGGAACTGGATGCAGTGGCTTATGCCTGTAATCCCAGCACTTGGGGAGGTGGAGGTGAGAGGATTGCCTAAACCCAGGGTTTCAGACCAGCCTGGGCAACTTGGCAAGACCTCGTCTCTACAATTAAAAAAAAAAAATTAGCCGGGCATGGTATCACACACCTGTGGTTCCAGCCACTTGGAAGGCTGAGGTGGAAGGATTGCCTGAGCCCAGCAGGTCGAGGCTGTGGTGGCTGTGAGTGTGCCCCTGCACTCCAGCCTGGGTGACAGATTGAGATTCTAACTCAATAAACAAACAGAATAGCGGGTTTGGGAGCCATCTGGAGTCGGGGTCTTTTTGCCTTGAACGGTACTAACACGAATTCTTTCGTAAAAGGCTGGCCTCTGCCTGGTATGGCTCATGCCTATAATCCCAGCACTTGGGGAGATGGAGGCGAGAGGAATGCCTAAGCCCAGGGGTTCAAGACCAGCCTGGGCAACTTGGTGAGACCTCGTCTCTACAATACATAAAAAAAAAAAATTAGCTGGGTGTGGTGGTGCATGCCTGTGGTTCCAGCTACTTGGAAGGCTGAGGCGGGAGGATCACCTGAGCCCGGCAGGTCGAGACTGCGGTGGCCATGAGTGTGCCACTGCACTCCAGCCTGGGTGACGGAATAAGACTCCGACTCACACACAAAAAAGAAGTTGGCTTCAGGAAGATTCTCTACCCAACACCTGAAGGCTGAAGAGGCTGGACCAATCTTTCTCTGGTTTTCCAGGAGTCTTGGGCACAAGGAGTTGGGCGGGACAGGCAGCACTCATAAAGTTGAGCGTGATCAAATCCACCCACAGCCAGGGACAACAAAGATCACATAACTCTTCTGTCCCCTTTAGGGCCCGGGAGTGACGCCGAACTGAGGGGAGGATGATGACCTACTTTTCCTTCCAAACACTGGGCAACCACTTGCATTTTCAGATTTGAAACCCACCCACACGTCGGCAGTTTCTGTTCTCTGCCCTCCTGGACATACTCCTGGCTGGAGCTGGTTTTGTAACATGGTGTTTGCCGTGGGCACAGGAGTCCTCCTCAGAGAGGCTGGTGTGGTACCTCTGGGCCATGGTTGTCCCCCGGCCAGTTAGACTGCTCCAGTCCTAGCGGGTGTATGGCATGGTGGGGGTCAGGGGGTGGTTTGGTATCCGGGTTTGCCCTGATCTCAGCCAGAGAAGGAATCCGTGAAAGAAAGAAGACTTCTAGTTGGAAATGGCCTTGAATCCAGGGTCTTTCTAGCATTCTCATCACTCAAAATCAGTCACTTAACAAATACTTGATGAGGATCTACTAGGTATCACACCGTGAGAGACAGCAGTGAGCATAGACAAGTCCCTGCCCCCACGGAGCTTTGGTTGACAAGCAAGACAGCCCTTACAAATCACTTCAGAAGATTCAAAGGAGAAGCGCAAGGAGCAACAGGTGCATGAGACAGGGGGCCTAATGCAGAATAGGGGGTCCAGGGGGAGTTGCTTGAGGCAGTGTGGCTGAAGCAGAGACCCGGAGGTGATACACACGTGGTGGAATGGAGGCTAGGAGGAAAGTTCTCCAATCCACAAAGACTTTCTGCTTCAGAAACCTTCTTTTCTCCAGAATAAACTAGAGAATTTAGATAGTGGCTGTCTTCTTCCTTCATACACGATGTGGTGGAGATCACTGTGTGCCACCCATCTTTCCCTCTTTTTTTTTCTTTTTTGTAGAGATGGGGGGGGGTCTCACTATGTTGCCCAGGCTGGTCTTGAACTCCTAGCCTCAAGTGATCCTTCTGTCTCAGATCCTCCTCCCAAAGCACTGGAATTGCAGATGTTAATTACCATCATGCCTCCCCACCTCCTTTTTTCTGAGTTGGAGTCTTACTCTGCCACCCAGGCTGGAGTGCGGTATCATACTCATGGCCACTGCAGCCTCCACCTGCTGAGCTCAGGTCATCCTTTCACCTCAGCCTTCCAAGTAACTGGAACCACAGGCGCATGACACCACACCTGGCTAATTTTTTATGTATTGTGGAGACAAGGTCTCACCAAGTTGCCCAGGCTGGTCTCGAACCCCCTGGACTCAGGCAATCCTCTCACCTCTGCCTCCCAAAGTACTGGGATGACAGGCGTGAGTCCATTTTTGCTAATTAAATAGCTACCCAGAGAAAAGATTATATGGCCACCTTACTAAGCTCTGACCGATGAGATGTCGGTAAAAGAAATGTGCGGGATCTCTGAGAAGCCTCTTTTCTGCTACCTGGTGTCTGGATCTGATGGCTGGAGGCTGAGTAGCCTTCAGGAACCATAAGGCATGCCAAGGTGGGTGGGGACAGTGTGTTAAGTGGAGTCTGACTCACTGATGACCCCAGGGCTGCCTTACCAGCCTTGGATTGCCTATCTCCAGACTTTTACAAACAGGAGAAATAAAGGTCAATTTTTTTAAAGCCTCCATTATTTTGACAATTTCTGTCATACACAGTCCAGTAGAATCCTATTTCACAAAGCTTCCTTTCAGCTTAATGAAAAGATCATTGTTCTGCACTACACACAAATTACCTATTTTACAAAAAAGCCTGTGATAATAGTAATATCTATTTCCCCAGCTTCCTTCTTCCCCTCGCTGATCCCCTTATCCTTCCCTCTCCCCCTGCACCTCCTTTCTTTTCTGACTCCTATACCAGAGCTAGGCCTGACCTCAGTGCTTCTGCCTCTAGGAACGAACGAAGCTCACAGCCCTGAGGTTCTTTGAGCTCCTACCTGGGCAACAGTCACACAAAGTCCAGCAAAGCAGTCAGCCTTCCCTGCCCCTCCCAAGAAGGTGTAAAGAGCTAGAATACTCAGGCAGGCCTGAAAAAGTACGCCAGTGTGGAGAAACCGTGAGAAACATTGGAAGTGCTTTAACTGAATCGCCCTGAGTTGGACTTTTCAAGCTGTGAGGCTTCAGTGGATCTATTCTCCCAGCCCCTGGCTAACCAAGCCTAGGACATCAAGATTCAAGGAGAAAAGGGCAGCATGATAGACTGTTGGGGCTGCCCAGGGTGAGCACAGACCTCAGCATCCTGGCTTCAGGTGGGATGAGGCCAGGGATGGGTCCCAATCCCCACCAAAAAATATATTAAAGTCTTAGACCCCGCTACCTCAGACTATGGCCTTATCTGGAGATAGGGTCTTTACAGAGGTCATCAGGTTAAACTATGTTGTTAGAGTCAACCCTAATCTAATATAATGTGTGTCCTTATGAAAAGGGGAAATTTGGCTGGGCACAGTGGCTCATGTCTATAATGCCAGCAATCTGAGAGCTGGAGGTGAGAGGATTGCCTGAGTCCCACGGTTTGAGACCAGCCTGGGCAACTTGGTGAGACCTTGTTTCTACAATAAATCAAAGAAAAAATTAGCTGGGCGTGGTAGCACGCCTGTAGTTCCAGCTACTTGGAAGGCTGAGGTGGAAGAATTGCCTGAGCCCAGCAGGTTGAGGCTGCAGTGGCTGTGAGTATGCCACTATACTCCAGCCTGGGTAACAGAGTGAGACTCCAACTCAAAAAAAAAAAAAAAAAAATATGGGAGGCCAGCTGCACCCCACAACTTCGTACCCCAAGGTAAGGCCACAGAAAAGTCGATTGAGTTCACTGGCTGTCACCAAATGCCTCTGTTGAAACTTGAAGAACCATGTATGAGTTTTCTAGGGCTGCTATAAAGTAGCATTGCTATATGCTACTAAAGTTCATTGCTATATGCCAGGAACTCTTCTAAATGCTTTAATCTTCTAACTCCTTTTGTTATTATAGCAGATAAAAAAATTTTGGCAGGGAGGTTAACTAACTTACTCAAGGTTAGCAGCTAATAAGAAGAGAAGGTGGGAATCGAACCTACTTCACCACATCCTTAAGCTTGTGAGTAGGAAGTCAGGCTCAATCCATATAGTCCTGTGTTGGGATATAGTAGTTCCTTGTTGAGATTGGTGTGCTGAGTGAAAGCCCATTCTCAGACCCTGTGGTTTGCCAGAGTGAGAGTGTGTGAGTGTGTGTGTTTTAACTCCATGTCTATCACTTGTGGCTGTCCCAGACAAGACTACCTTGAAACCCAGCAGAAACCCTAAAACAGCAGATTTCCTTCTCTTCTCTTCTCTTGCTCATTTCTGGAACCCTCATCTGGCCAGGCCAGGTCAGGAATCTCCCTGGATATTCCTCCCAACAGAGGAGTCCAAGAAGTCCTCCCTGTACCAGCAGGCAACCAGTGGATGCAGAGAGGGCAAATCCTTCAGAAAGACATTTCCTGCTGGGCAAGGTGGCTCACACCTGTAATTCCAGCACTTCAGGAGGCAGAGGCTAAAGAATTGCCTGAATCCATGGGTTTGAGACCAGCCTGGGCAGCTTGGCGACGCCTCACTTGCCTGGGGCGTGGTGATGCGTGCCTGAGGTTCCAGTTACTTGGAAGACTGAAGCAAAAGGATTCCCTGAGCCCAGCAGGTCGAGGCTGTGGTGGCTGTGAGCATGCCACTGCACTCCAGCCTGGGTGACAGAGTGAGACTGACTAAAAAAAAAAAAAAAAAGGCCTTTCCTGCTCACCTCCTGGGAGTCACATTAAATAAGAATACTTCCCAGGAAGCAGGACTGACACTGACTGGTATGGTCTGTCTGTGAATATCTATCTGTCTATTTGTCTATCTAGATCTATCATCTTTTTTTCTTTTTTCTAGCAGAAAAGCAATGTCTACATGGGTAGGAATTCTTTAACCCGTGCAAAGTCCCTGCAGGCCCCGACTAGAGCCCTTCTCTGTTGAATGGTTCTTGTATGTGCACAAACACACATGTGAAAAAACTTTGTATGTGATCTCTCCAGCCCAGGTCAGCCTCCCAACTTTGCTTTCCCCTTGGGGGACTGGAAGGCTGGGGGAATGGGGAAGGTCAAAGGACATCCAAAGTCACTGAGCTGAGCTGCCACCAGCTGGCTCCTCCCATCTACCGACTTCTCCTGTCTCACGTCACGATGGCCTAAGCCAAGGCTGCTCTGAGCACACGGGGCATCTTGTGAAGCAGAAATGAGGACTCAGTTCCTACCAGGCATCTGTGCCATTCTTATTCTGCGACAGGTCTCCATCTTTACAATTTACTCCTTACCATAACTGCATGTTAACCCCATGTTTAGGAGGCTGAATTTGAGGCCCAGCAACTTACCCTGGGAAACTGGAATGAGCAGCTTGGAGCCTGGGCTTCAGCAGTTTTGAAAAGTCCACTTCATGCTCACGATCTACAGGTCATCAGTTGTGAAGATCCCAGAAGATTGTGCTAAGTGGGCATGGAGACTTTCCAGGGTAAGGAGATGGGTATTCTCTTTCTAGTTTGTGCAATCATAATGCTTTGAGTTGATTTTCTAGACTCGGCTACAAAGAGGACGAGGCCGAAAATGAGCCAAAGATACGTGACATTAGTGGCTGGCCATTTGCAGATCACTGAGGCCTTCGCTGTACTGGGCTCTTGGAGAATACAAGCACGAGGCCAGCTTTTTAGGGGCCTAAAGTCTAATGGGAAGGTCCAGCTAAATTCATATGAAGCAAGTAGACAACTGGGGTTTCTCTAAACTCAAAGTGGCTTGATTCAGAATTTGCTGATTGGGAGGACAGGGACCCCTCAAACTGTCTCAAGAAAATAGGGATTTATTGCAAGAGTTCTCATGGTTGGTGCCGGAATGGAGACCGCCATGAGGCCTGGGGAGCCCTCCCCATCCCTCTCTTGGAGGGCCCAGCCCCTCCCTCAGAGCGTCTTCGAATCTGTTCCTGTCTCTTCTTTCCAGTGATGCCTCCTCTGCTCATTCAGCTCCAGTTTTCATCTAACCTCAACTTGCACATGACTTCTGCCTACCAGGATTCTGTCTCCACCTCATGGCATCCTTTCAGCTTACACTACCACCCCAAGCGGTATATGAAAATGGAAAAACAGCCGGGCTCAGTGGCTCAGCCTGTAATCCCGCGCCTTTGGGAGGCTGAGGTGAGTGGATTGCCTGAGCCCGCGGGTTCGAGACCCGCCTGGGCAACTTGGCGAGACCTCATCTCTACAAAATCAAAAATCAGCCAGGCATGGTAGCGCGCGCCTGTAGTTCCGGCTACTTGGAAGGCTGAGGCGGGAGAATCGCCGGAGCCCAGCGGGTCGAGGCTGTGGTGGCCGGGAGTGGCCACTGCACTCCAGTCTGGGTGACAGAGTGAGACTCCAATTCAAAAACAAAAACAAACAAACAAACAAAAAACGAAAATGAAAAAAAAAGAGAAATTCCTTGGTTACTAGTTTGTCAAAGTTAGGAGTTGGAAACATTCTGAGGAAAAGGTTTGCTTTTAGACAGATGGAATATATGGAGGGACAGACATGGAGGAAGCGATGTCCTGCAGGCACTAGGGACTGGGCTCAGGGCTAGAGACGGATCTAGGAGTCACCAGCAGGGGAGTGAGGGGTGGGCCGCAAGTCCGTGGAAACTGTTTTTCTGGTTTTTAACTGTACAAACAGGTTATGATAAATGGAACACAGAAACTACAGTTGAGGAGAGAAGGCCAGAGAGAAAACCAGAAATACTAGATGGGGGGAAGGAAGAGGGGGATCAAGCAAAGCTCTCCCAGCAGCATCACTCCACTGCAGGAGGGGGGTCCCAGGACAAGACATTCCACCCACCTGAGATCCCTTTCCATCTGGGAAAGTGGCCTGACAGGCAGGCCCAGGATTTCACTTAGTGTGGGGCACAGGGCAAGGCTCCCTCGACTGGCCCTGGATCATTGGGTTATTAATGTGGTGGATTGGCCGGGCATGGTGGCTCATGCCTGTCATCCCAGCACTTTGGGAGGCGGAGGCAAGAGGATTGCCTGAGCCCAGAGGTTCGAGACCAGCCTGGGCAACTTGGCGAGACCTCGTCTCTACCATAAATCAAAAAAAAAAAAAAAATTAGCCTGGCATGGTAGCGAGCACCTGTGGTCCCAGCCACTCGGAAGGCTGAGGCAGAAGGATCACTTGAGCCATGCAGGTTGAAGCTGCAGTGGCCATGAGCGTGCCACTGCATTCCATTCTGGGCAACAGAGTTAGACTCTGACTCAAAAAAAAAAAAAAAAAAAAGTGGTGGATCAGGCCCAATTTAATGCAACTCAGAGATTGTTTATTTTTCAGTGTTCAAATCTCCTTCATACACATTCTTTCATTAAAATTTCACCCCAAAACCCCATAGGGTAGGTATTATCTCTATTATAGAGCCATATGGAACAGAGATTTGGAGAAGCCAAGGAACCTTCTTGAGGTGAACAGCTCATAAGGGACTGAAGCAGAACTCACCACCACAGTTATGTTGGTGAGTGTTCCACTGGGCTCTTCCCTCTGAGAAGTCCCCCTCAGGGAGATTTTGCAGGATTTCTCTCGAGCAGGGTTCAAGGCAAGGGGCAAGAAACCCCTTGAAGTGATGACTTTCCAGCTCTCAGGGTCTCATTCTTCCCTGTGAGGGTGGTAACATTTTAGCCTCTGTCCTTGGAAACTTGCCAGAAGCAAGACCAGGCCTATCTTTACTATGAAGAGGAAAGCATGGCTTTTGCATTAAGAAAGATGTGTAAATCCAGGTTCGGTGGCTCAGCCTGTAATCCCGCACCTTTGGGAGGCTAAGGTAAGTGGATTGCCTGAGCCTGCGGGTTCGAGACCCGCCTGGGCAGCAAGACGTCATCTCTACAATAAATCAAAAAATCAGCCGGGCGTGGTAGCGCATGCCTGTAATTCCAGCTCCTTGGAAGGCTGAGGTGGAAGGATCACCAGAGCCCAGCAGGTTGAGGCTGCGGTGGCCGGGAGCGGCCACTGCACTCCAGTCTGGGCGACAGAGTGAGACTCCAACTCAAAAAAAAATAAAAATAAAAAATAAAGATGTGCATTGATTTTGAAATTCCTAAAATCCATATTTGCATTTTCCCTCTCTCAGAGAAGTCGCCCAATAACTGGCCACTCCTTGACATTTCTATGGAATCCCTCTTTTTTCTGGAATGGTCTTCCCAGAACCCTCAGATTCCAAAAGAGTACATCCAGAAGTTCCCGTGGTGAGGTTCTCGCAGTAGTAACAACGTGTGCATAATTCTGTTTAATGCTCCTTGAGAGCCGTCGCTGCTATGTAAGAAGCACAATTATACCCATTGTTCCCGTTGGCGGAAATGGACTTCTGGCTCCAACTTCTTCGTTTTCTTCCACTTGCTGGTCTCCTTTAGGAGACCAAGAAACAGCTGGAGAGATGAGGTTGTTGGCTCACACACAATAGGCCCCCAAAGCTCCTCCAGTCCTCCCCCAGCTGTGCCAAATTAACTTGGCACTCTTTTGTACAGTAAAGCACTCTGGCATTGCAGAGGGAATGAACACCCACCAGCCCTCACCATCTCTACCTGGCCTGAGGGATCCAGTCAGTCCCACCTCTCTGGCATGTCTGGTCCCGGCGAGTTCAACTGAAATCCCTCCTGAAAGGAAAGTAAATCTGTATTCTTGTTGGATATTTAAAATAAGAATCTGGGAATTTTCCCAGAGGTTCTGAATCTCCACTTCAAGGGCAAGAAATAAAGCATTAACCTAGTTTAGCTGTATTTTAGGAAGCAAATGCTAGGCACCTGAAGGCCCAAGTTATATGCTTCTAGCTATAGGTTTTCCAGAGAGAAAACAAGACAGAGCTCAACCTGGGGCACATACATGAATACACGAGCAGGATAGAGGCCGTTGCTTAAGAAGCCTACAGCTCTGGAACCTCCAGCAAGTAAGTGTCAAAAAGAGCATGTGTGACTGTGTTCTGTGGAATGTACGCATTCGTAGGATGCTTTTTTACACAGGCACTTTTCAAAGCACTTCCTCTTTGGAAGTGTGTGAGGGGTAGACAGGGCTGGACCAACATGAGATTGAGTGGGGGTGGGGAGGACATGATGAGTGCAGGTCCTGCCTTCACTACAGCTTCTGAAAGCATCAAATGGAAATTCCATCCCAACAGTGAAGCCAGAATCGTAGGAAGTCACTTTTCTCTCCTTAAGTTACAGAACAGCCACTGATGAAGAACTCCGTTTCTAAAGCGTTATAAGACTTATGCATTATGCATCTTTTCTGGTTAACGTTTGCATTGGCCACATGCTTACAACTTCTGTAAAGGAAGCCAGTGTTATTTTAGCAGCCCACCAACTGAAGGCATAGAAAGATCACTCGGTCCTGAGCCAATGAGATTCCAGAGAAGCTTCCTTTATTCTGATTGGTCAGTTTCAACCCTTAAAATGGTTATGGTGGAAGCAGGGATTTGTCTTAATTCTTTTTTCTCTCCAGAAAAAAAAAAAAGTCAAGAAAAAAAAACCCCAGTGTTTTTTTTTTCCTCCGTATTGCTATGTAACAAATTATTCTTAGACTTAGCAGCTTAAAACCACAAGCATTAATTATCTTACAGTTTCTATGGGTTAGGAAACTGAGAGTGGCTTAGCTGGTGGTTCTGGTTCATGGTGTCTCATGAATTTGCAGTGAGGCTGCTGGCTAGGGCAGCCATCGCCTGAAGGCCCAATTGGGAGAAGATCTGCTTGTGAGCTCAGCCCTGTGGTTGTCAGCAGGCCTTAGTTCTTCGCTGGCTGGTGGCCAGAACGTCAGTTCCTTACAACCTGAGACTCTCATAGCCTCCTGAGTGTCCTTTTGACATGGCTTCTGGCTTCTCTCAGAATAAATAATTAGGAAGAGAGGAAGAGAGAGAGAGAGAGGGCCCACAACAGAAGCCATAGTCTTTTTATAACCTAATCTTAGAAGTGCCTTCTACCATTTCTTATATATATATATATTTTTTAATTTTTCCTGAGTCAGGGTCTCACTGTTGCCCAGGCTGGTGCAGTATCATGATCATGGCTCACCATAGTCTCAACCTCCTTGCCTCAGGTGATCCTTCCACCTCAGCCTCCCAAGGAGGGAGGCAGACCACATTCAGGATGGACTACATCCCAGGAAATATCCTGGGACTACAGGCAAATGCCACGACACCCAGTTAATTAAAAAAAAATTTATGTGTGTGTAGAGATGAGGTCTGGCTATATTGCCTAGGCTGGTCTCGCACTTCTGGTCTCAAGCAATCCTCCTACCTCTGCCTCACAAATTGCTAGGATTACAGGTGTGTGCCACTATGCCTGGCCTCTTCTGCTGTATTCTGTTGGTCTCATGATGCAATGAGAGAGCGAGCTATGCAAAGGAGTGAATTCCAGGAGGCAAGGATCTTGGAGGCCGGCTACCATACCCCTGTTTGGAGAGGGTCATACACTGAAAAGGTTAATGGTACGAACTGGCCACTAGAATGACTCTTCTAGTAACTAGATGAGTGTCATTCAAATGTCAGCCTCCCTGGGCCTTTCCTGTAAAGTCAGGTATTTGGACTAGCATGATCTCTAAGTTTCCTAAAGTCTATGGTATTGGTAATTAGAGGTTAGTGAGAAGGGAAGAGTAGGGAGAGAGAAACTTGGGCCTTGTGAAGCTGCACCAAGGCCTGAGACTACCCCAGGCCCTAGGCCTGAGTGTGTTCCACAGCTCTGGAATCAGATTAGAAGCCCAAGTCTTGCTGTTTGGTGAAATGGGAACGGGAAACTCTAGTTTAGTAACTACTGCCCTGTTTTCCTGAGGTTTCCATACCTATTTCTGTACATGAGCAAACAGAGGCAGCTGAAAGCACTCTGAGCCTGCGGAGGGGGCCTCCCTGGTTTACAGAGCTGGCGCTGGTTTCTGTGCAAGTTGATGGGGGTTCCTAGAGTGGAGTGCGGCCCCCATAGCACCTGCTACACCCTAGCAATTCTTGGGGCTGTCGTTGCTTCTTTTTTTTTTTTTTTTGAGTCGAAATCTCACTTTGTCACCCAGGCTGGAGTGCAGTGGCACGCTCACAGCCACCACAGCCTCGACCTGCTGGGCTCAGGTGATCCTTCTGCCTCAGCCTTCCCAGTAGCTGAAACTACAGGCATGCGCTACCATGCCTGGCTAATTTTTTAAATTTATTGTAGAGATGAGGTCTTGCCAAGTTGCCCAGGCTAGTCATGAACCCGCAACCTCAGACAATCCTCTCGCTTCAGCCTCCCAAAGTGCTGGGATGACAGGTATGAGCCACCGCACCCGGATTGTCATTGCTTCTTATTTCACACCCTGTACAGCCCTTCCAGACCCTTCTACCCACAGGTGACTTGAACCCACTGAACCTCACAGAGCATGTATCAAGAAACCCTGATGCTCAAGTGCCCTTGGAAAATCTTTGGTGAAGCTGTTCCCACCACTGCTTGCTGAGAGAAGAGGAGACTGTTGTTGTAGAACCTATTTTCTTTTTTCCTTTTTTTTTTTTGGGTCGGAGTCTTACTGTCTCCCAGGCTGGAGTGCAGGAGCATGCTCACAACCACCACAGCCTCGACCTGCTGGGCTCAGATCATTTCGCCTCAGCCTTGTTTTCCTCCACCTCTACTTGTCTTCCCATCTTGGGCTTCACACAGGAAAATACCAGCTCCTCGGAACCAGAGATGCATAGACTTCTGTCGTTTTTTAGGAGAATGGCTCATTCTCGGAGATGAGCGATCTGCTTTGGCAACCATCTCGTGCCCCTGGAGGTGCTGAGGCCTTACGATTACCGTGAAATTTCTTGGCGTGGCTGGCGATGCCTGAGTCATCCTAGGAAACACCCTGCGTGTTTATTCTCAAATGTCGAGTTTTGAGCTGCTCTTTCAGGAAAGCTTCCAGTTTTGTGGTTCTCTTTGTAAAACCGTAACCATCCACTGCTCAGGAAGCCCCCAGGGCTGAGAGGGGAGCCGAAACTGCCACCGAAACTGCCAGACCCCAAGCAGATGCCCCAGGGCCCCCACAGAACTGAGCTGGGGCAGTGAGGGGGTGGAGGTGGAGGAGTTGGGTTCTTGTTGAGCCAAAGAGACGAACCGCCAAAATCCTCAGCAAGCTTTCCTTCTGAGAAGAATTAAAGAAGCCTGCTTGGAAAGAAAGAGGATTGTCTAAACAGGCAGCTAGGGCCCGTGTCTGCATTCTACCACACTGAGAACATCCCAACATTTCAGATACAGGGTCTGGGGCTGTCTCTCTACTGACATCTGAGCTGATTTGGGATAAAATAAAAGTTGTGCTTTCGTATTGTGAGTCTCTTGGCTCTGACACCTCGACAGAGTCCTCTACCCTGGTGAAGACTCACATTCCATTCCTGAAATCCTCGGGGACTTAGGACCCCAGACCTGAGACTTCTCATCTGGCCAAGCTCCTCCAGGATTGAACACTCACCTTCCCTCTTTCTTCGCTTCCTTTCTCTTGCCTTCTTTGGTCTCAAAAGAACACTAAGCGGTTCCAGACTTGGGAATTGAGGACATTCTCGAAACTAGAATCCAAGAGATAAATGAGAACTTACAAGTTATTGAGTTTATCTTCTTTCTTCATTAGGAAATTTTCAAAGGTCAGGCTTCTGATAGACACTTTTATGACAGGGAGATTGCGATGGCACAAGGCAACTCATTCTCTTTGGGTGACTCTTACTATAAAATCTTTTTTTTTTTTCCTTTTCTTTTTTTTTGAGTAGGAGTCTTATTGTTACCAGGCTGGAGTGCAGTGGCATGCTCACAGCCACGGCAGCCTCGATCCTACCAAGTAGCTGAAACTACAGGCGTGCACCACCATGTCTGACTAATTTTTTTATTTATTGTAGAGATGAGGTCTTGCCAAGTTTCCTAGGCTGGCCTCAAACCCTGGGCTCAGGCAATCCTCTTGCTTCGGCCTCCCAAAGTGCTAGGATTATAGGCGTGAGCCACTGCACCCGGCAAAACCTATTTTCATATTGATTTTCCTAGGCTGAAATCTGTCTCTCTGAAACTTTTTTTTTTTTTTAAATAGAGATGAGGTCTTGCTATGCTGCCCAGGCTGGTCTTGGACTCATGAGCTTAAGCAATCCGCTCACCTCAGTCTCCCAGAGTGCTGGAGTGACAGGCACATGCCACCGCCCCTGGCTTCTGCAACTCATGTTAACATTTGTCTTGCCGGGCTCCGTGGCTCAGCCTGTAATCCCATGTTTTGGGAGCCCCAGGTGAGTGAATTGCCTGAGCCCACGGGTTTGGGACCGGCCTGGGCAACTTTGCGAGACCTCATCTCTACAATTAAAAAAAAAAAAGCCAGGTGTGGTAGTGCATGTCTGTAGTTCCAGCTACTTGGAAGGTTGAGGCAGAAGGATCGGTGGAGCCCGGCATGCCGGCAGCATGCCACTGCACTGCAGTCTGGGTGGCAGAGTGAGACTCCAACTCAAAAAAAAAATTTATCTTGCCTTCTGGGGCAACCTAGAATGTAACTACTCCTTCTCTATAGCAGCCTTTCAGATGTTTGAAGAAAATTGTTATGAGGCAGGGTGGTGAGGAAGCTAAAGAACACAACTCGAATCTTCATTGAGTCCTAGACCCACCACTATTGGTTGTGCACGATTTTGAGAAAGTCCCAGCCAGGCTCGGTGGCTCAGCCTGTAATCCTGCGCCTTGGGAGACTGAGGTGAGTGGACTGCCTGAGCCCGTGGGTTCAAGACCCGCCTGGGCAACTTGGTGAGACCTCATCTCTACAATAAATTTAAAGAAAATTAGCTGGGCATGGTAGCGCGCACCTGTAGTTCCCGCTACTTGGAAGGCGGAGGCAGAAGGATTGCCGGAGTCCTGCAGGTTGAGGCTGCGGTGGCCGGGAGCGGCCACTGCACTCCAGTCTGGGCGACAGAGTGAGACCTCCAACTCAAAAAAAAAAAAAAAAGAAAGAAAAAGTCCCGTAACCTCATCTCTAAGTAGGGGCACTACCCACTGCATAGGGGTGTGCTGAAGTCGGCCATTGAGTGTGTCTGTAAGAGTATTTACACCATGGAAATTGGCAAAGGCTACAAGCGGTGAGCTTTTTGTTTGTTTGTTTTTGTTTACCAGCACATCACTAACCATATCTCAGTTTGGTTGTAAGAATCAAATTAAGTTAGTGCAAATAAATGTCCTTTGTGAACTGTAAAGACTATAGAAATGACAGATACTCGTTCTATTAATAGACTGCTGCAAAATAGCCCTCAATCAGTCACACATCTGAATTCACACTTTGTGTGGTCGATTTCCACGCGGTACTTGGACTGGTCTTATGACTCACTGGGTGCTGTAGAATGCAGCAGAAATTCGAAGCCCCAGGCATTTAGAACCCTGCCATAGCCACTTTCACTGTCTTGCTGTCTTGATAGGCCATGAAGCCCAGGCCAGGCTCTTTGAGTGTGAGAGGCCACGTGAAAGAGGATGAAAGAACATGGGGAGAGAGGTGCAGCCAGCCCCCCGATGCTCCTGCCACCCCAGTGAAGGCGGCAAACTGTGAGTGAAGCCATCCTGGCTCCTCCAGCCCTAATCGACCTCCCAGCTGGCTCCAAGTGTATAATGAGCCCAGGCCACACCACGACACCCCATGGAGCCGAGGAAAGCTCCCCGGCCCAGTCTGCAGAACTGTGAGCAAATGAATGGTTATTGTTGGCTTAAGAAACCAAGTTTTAGGGGTGGTTTGTACATAATGACAAATGACGATTACGGTTACTCTCAGGCCCCTGCAAGTCTTCTCTGGTCCAAGTTAAACTTTCTCAGATCCCCGGATGACATCCTGGTCTTTCTCTGCTGGCTTCCACTCACCTATCCTGGGATGGACATGGCGCTCGCCCCTAGTGTTCTGGATCCTGGATAGTCACTTCAGTTAGAGGGTGACCCAGAGCTTTTGGCATTCACGGCTTACTCTGTGAGCTCATTCTAAGTCTTTGAGTCAACTCAAACCCCCAGGCTGTGAAACTAAGCCCTCCTATCCTGACATCCTTTTATAAATCTAGGGTTAGATTTAAGGGTTAGAACCATCACCCTTAAACTTATCTTTTCACTTTCAGCTTATTATTTCAGTCTTTGGAAATCTAGACTCTAATTTGATTTTAAATTTTGCAACAATGATAGCATTTCCCTATGTGCACACACCTAAGCTCACATTCGTCCAGGTGAGAATATCCTTCCAGGCTCATACACATCCAAACATACACACACACAAGCACAGATACACATAGCAAGGTGCAGAAACTCATATCAGGGTCTTCTTCATAGTTGTCGCCCTTAAGCAGCCTTCAGGCTTCCTTCCCAACCCCATCTCCTTGTCACTCTCTGGTTTGCTAGCAGAAACTACAGATCTACTGACTTTACCAAGTAGGGTTTTTCTCAGGCAGCAAGAAGCCCAGAGGTAAGGTGTCCAGGACTAGAATAGAGGTCCCATGAGGCCATCCGAGGTCAGGTTTCTTCCATCTTCCCATTCCGCCATCCTTTGCATCATTCTCTGAATTCCAGGATAGCTGCTCCACCCCTAAGCATGACATATGCGACCCAGGCGGGAATGAGACAGGCAGGGAAAGGAGGAAAAGAAAAAAGGCAAGTGCCAATGAGTCTCTCCCCTATTTTTTTCTTTTAAAAAATATTTTATTTTAATTAGATACAGGATGCAATCAGTTTTGGTTTGGGGTTTTTTGTTTTAGTCAGTCCCACTACATTGCCCAGGCTGGAGTGCAGTGGCACACTCACAACCACTGCAGCCTCGACCTGCTGAGCTCAGGTGATCCTTCCATCTCAGCCTTCCAAGTAGCTGGAACTACGGGTGCATGCCACCATGCCTGGCTAATTTTTTGATTTATTGTAAAGACGAGGTCTCACTAACTTGTCCAGGCTAGTCTCAAACCCTGGACTCAGGCAATCCTTTCATCTCCACGTCCCAAAGTGCTGGGATTACAGGTTTGAGCCACCTCACCCGGCCACAATCATTTTTTAAGTAAGGTTAGCAGAGATGCAACCAAGATTTCAGCATTTTTGGAAATTGTATCTTTTTTTGTTTGTTTTAAATCGGAGTCTCACTCTGTTGCCCAGTCTGGAGTGCAGTGGCATGCTCACGGCCACCGCAGCCTCAACCTGCTGGTATCAGGCAATCCTTCCGTCTCAGTCTTCCAAGCAGCTGGAACCACAGGCGTACACCACCACGCCTGGCTCATTTTTTGATTTACTGTAGTGATGAGGTCTCACCAAGTTGCCCAGGCTGGTCTCGAACCCCTGGGTTCAAGCAATCCCCTCGCTTCAGGATCCCAAAATTCTGGGATTACAGTGTGAGCCACTGTGCCTGGCTAATGTGAACATTTGTAACTGGGAACATTGCCACCCTGAAAAAAAAACAAAAAACAAAAAACTGAGGTCCTGTTAATAAGAAAGAAATGGAGAATGAATAATGAGTAAGGAACTAACAGGATTTGCCACCTTCTTCCATATGTGCTAAAAGTTGCCATCTTTTCATACCTAGACACATGCCGTGTATTGAAAAAAGTTTCTAGAAAATGAGATGTGGTTGCAAAAGCCAAAAATCTTCTCATTTTTGTATAAACAACTCTTTTTCCATGGGTCTTTATTTTTCCACCCCTCGGTTCTGGACTGGACTTGGCTAGCTTTAACTAGTAGAATGTGGCAAAAGTCAAGCTATGTGACTTCCTCGCTCACACCTCAAGAAGCCTTTCAGCTTCCATTCCTGCCCTTTTAGAACTCAGTGCTACATGTGAAGAATCCCAGAATAGCCTTCTGCAGGATGAAAGACCATGTAGACAGTGAAGCCCAGCCAATAGCCAGCACCAACTACCAGACGGGTGAGTGAGGCCATCTTAGAAGATCCAGCCCCATTCAAGCCTCCAGATGACAGAAGTAAGCCCGGGAGAACCACCCTGCTGAGTCCGCCCGAACGCTACACTGAGTCATGAGCAAATAACATGGCTGCTCACTTTAGGAGTTGGAGGTGAGAGGATTGTCTGAGTCCAGAGGTTCAAGGCCAGCCCGGGCAACTTGGGAAGACCTCATCTCTACCATAAATCAAAAAATTAGCTGGGCATGGTGGCATGGGCCTATAATTCCAGCTACTTGGAAGGCCAAGGCAGAAGGATCATCTGAACCCAGCAGGTTAAGGCCGTGATGGCCGTAACTGTGCTACTGCCCTCCAGCCTGGGCAACAGAGGGAGACGCCTACTAAAAATAATAATAATAATAACAATAATAATGTGACTTTTTGTTTTTAAGACAGTTTAGTTTAAGACAGTTTAGTTCTGGCACAGATAATGAAATAGATCATTTATTTGTAGAGTGCAAGCAGAGTGGGTGATATTTGTGGTGGTGTTGACCCTGGATTGACCTCAATCTGGTTTCCAAACTTTGTTCCAAGAGCCCTGCATGGAGGGCAACAGGCAGGCCAAACTAACTACTCCCCAAGTCCCTGCCCTCACTCCAACCAGGGCAGCTTGCCTGTATCCATTTTGCAGATTTGGCTTTTATGTAAGATTTTATTTTTAAAGAAAGGTTGAATAACCACTCAACCAGATCATCTCTCTGTTTCCTTTAATGCTAAAATTCAATGACCTGTCATAGTTTTACCTGTTCTGGTAGCTGCATTCTCCTGCCTCTTCCTTCCTTTCTTTCTGTCAGTCTCCATCGTCCAGACTGGAGTGCAGTGGCACGCTCACGGCCACCGCATGCTCACGGCCACCGCAGCCTCAACCTGCTGGGCTCAGGAGATCCTTCTGCCTCAGCCTCCCAAGTAGCCGGAACCACGGGTGTGCGCCACTCCATCTGGCTTGTTTTTAAATTTATTGTAGAGATCTTGCCAAGTTGCCCAGGCTGATCTCAAACCCCTGGACTCAAGCAATCCTCTCACCTCCGCCTCTCGATGTGCTGGGCCTGGCTTCCTGCCTCTTTATACTCCCTTTCCTTTATGTTCCTTCCTGCTCCCTGCCATCACATCTCTGCCTGAGAGCTTTTGGTGTTCTTCAGTCACCTGTGCTGGTTCCCCTCAGTCCCCACCCACCCGCACACTCAGCACCCAGCCCTCTCCCCACCCTTTGCAACCCTCCTTAATGGAGAGCGGGGCTTGTGTTTCATCCTGAGAAACCAAGATGACACTAGGAGAGGTGACAGAGCCCGTGAAGCTCTGGAGGGCCAGACCAGATGTGGTCATACGTGTGACCAGAGGGCTCCGACTGACACTTGCCCATGAGAGACAGGACGAAAGTGAAGTCTTTAATGGCTGACATCTTCTAGAACTTTCCCCATGCCATGAGCCATGCTAGACGGTTACCCATCTCACCAAATCGTAACAACTCCAGAAGATAAAACCTTGTCCTCTCACTTCACAGATGAAGAAACCGAGATTCAAAAAAGAAACCCCGAGTCAGAATATCCAAAACAGGTAAACCTCTATGACTGCCCGTTGAATTTCAGAATGAAGGGAAACTTAAGGATGGATGATCTACTCAAAAGAGGACTCAGCCTTTTATATATCCAAAGACCTTTTTTTTTTCTTTTTTCTTTGAGTTGGAGTCTCACTCTGTCACCCAGGCTGGAGGGCAGTGGCATACTCCCGGTCAGCGCAGCTTTAACCTGCTGGGCTCCAGTGATCCTTCCACCTCAGCCTTCCAAGTGGCTGGAACTACAGGCGCATACTATCATGCCCGGCTAATTTTTGATTTATTGTAGAGACAAGGTCTCGCCAAGTTTCCCGGGCTAGTCTCGAACCCATGGGCTCAGACAATCCACTCACCTCGGCCTCCCAAAGTGCTGGGATTACAGGCATGAGACACTGTACCCGGCCTCCAAAGGCCACTTCCTTTCTCAGATGTCCTTGAGGGAGCAGGACGATCGGCAGATGCCATAGCCCATGGCTGACCCTGTTGCCCTAAGAGAGTCATACACTATTGCTGTACACCTGGGTTTCTGTTTCTGGAGAGCTACTTCTCCCCCAGGAGAGGTGGTACAGGCAGGGCTGTGGGTCGCAGCACTTACTTCCCAGACCCCCACCAACAATAGGCCATATCAGAATCTCTCTTGCCCTGACTAGAGTGATCAGCCCAAGGGGTGGCACATGTAATTCCCTTCATAACACCTTGCAGGCCATACCCTGTATGAGTCCAAGGGTTGCTTTTGCAGAGTTGTGTAGTGCAAACCTGCACAACCACATGAGGGGATACAAACACAGGCTCTAGAGCCAGATTGCCTGGCTTCTGATTCCAGCTTCATCGATTAATAGCTGTGTGGCCTTGAGAAAGCCACTTAACTTCTCTGGGTCTTAGTGTCTTCATTTACAATGGAGGTTGTAATGGCGTGTAACTCATAGACTTTTTAAAATAGAGATTAAATAAGTTAATATTTGTGACCTGCTTAGAACAGGGACTAGCTGCATCAGTGTTTGATTTATAAAAAAAAAAAATAGCCTGCAGCTCTAAGGCATATGACCAAAGTGAGGCCAGCATCCTTTCCTGGGATTGATTTTCAGAAGTGGAGAAAGGAAGCTCTTTTTTTCTACTGGGATTTCTAAATTCAGACTTCTGGTGGCCATGATCCTCACCACGTGGCCAAGACGTACGTCTCTGCTGAAGGAGAATGAGGCCAATGAGCAAAGATACACAGAGAAAACAGAAAGAAGAGCTGGAGAGAGACCTGGCAGGGTGGAGTGACCATCTTCTGTGATTCCTGCAATCCTTCCATACATTCTGTCATGGCCCAGGAATCCTTCCCAGCTCCGTGAGCCAGTTGGCCCCTCTCTCTTTTTTTTAATAGAGATCATCATAAAGTTATTTTTATTATGCTTTGGCTTTTTAAAAATATATACATTATTTCTGTAGAGAGTGGGGCTTGCGATGTTGCCCAGGCTGATCTCAACTCCTGGTCTCAAGCAATCCTCCCACCTCGGCCTCCCAGTGTGCTGGGATTACAGGTGTGAGCCACTGTGCCTGGCCTCCCTCTTTTTACTTTGTTTACATTAAGAGGGCTTCTCTTCTGTCCCTTGCAATTGAAACAACCCTGGCTAAGGTAGGTGCCTTAGGTCAGGGGTTGCAAATTCCAACACCAACAGGAGTCAGGGAGGTCAAGTGTAGAAAGTCACTTTTGATGGTAGTGAGCAATAGAGAAAGTTTTCTCTACTGTAAGGAAAAACAGTGGTGCGCAATCAATGTCAGGGGCACCTGGCCTCCGTGGGGGCCATCACAGGGAATGGTGGAGACTGTGAAGAACTGCCAAGCACCCACTCGGTCTAAATGGCCCTGTCCACTTGGCCACAAGAGCCTGGTGTAGTAAGATCTTCTACTTTTGTGTCACCAAAAGAGGAGTCGTAAATCTGTGACGATCTCGATTTATAATCGAAATTTTCTACAACATTGTGCAACACTTGTGTAGACCCAATGTGTCCTCAGGGTTGCCAGTTTTCACCACAGTCAGTCCGGTTCCAGAGTATCCCCACAGAGGGGACGAACCTAAGAGTCTAAACAGAACCAGAGGTCTGAGACTCCAGGTCTTGGATTCAGCCTCTGACGGAGGGTTTCTGGATTTCTCGGCTCCACTTCCATGTCAAAGCTGGCCCGTGGGTAAAGGGATTCCTCATTGCCTGGGTACCAGGTCCCTCCTCTCCAACACCCTGAGCACCTTTCTTCGGCTTCTTACCCTCAGGTTATATATATTTTTTTCATTTATCCAGTTTTATTTTTCTAAGACCTGAAGAAAATCTGTTATCTATAATTTGAGTTGGAGTGTGGTTCGTTTTTGTCGAAGAACATATCAAAGTACCCAGTGTGTCAGAAGTGCTTCAGACTGTGTTCAGATAAAATTATTTCCAATACGAATGGACATAACATGGAGTGAATACAGCCAAGGAGCAGCCATTTTAACACTGCCTGGTCGTCATGTTTTTCTAGCAGTTCACTTTACCCTCTAATCCTCTAGCCAAGTACAGAACTGGTTTCTCAGGGGTAGCTATTGATAATTGCTTTGCAACTCCCCCCTCAGCTTATTTTGTAAATGAATTAGCCTGATCAGCTCTTCATGACCTTCATGACACAGACCCCATCACCATGGCAACAATCTTGTGACTAACCCACCCATCTGCCTGCTGTCTATCACACCACCTGACTTTCGTACATGCGCTTACCTGCCCCTTCGTGATGATGTGGAGCTGACCACCCAACCACCCTAACAACCTGCCCTCGTCAAAGGGGAATGTTTAAAAGCATTTGTCCTCAAGTAGTCGTTCGCCATTGCTTTGCTAAACTCTGGTCTGGCCACGTGGCTCTTTGAGCTATGCCTGCCATGCTTCCTGGCTTTGCCCTCCCCCCTGCCTTGGGGAGGTGAATGTCTTCTACCCCTACCTAATTTACTTTCTAAATAAACTAATTTCCAATCTAACTTCTGTGCAAGTCGTTGCATCTTTCTTTTTTCTCCCCCTAGGTTGTATTTGTGTGTGTGTGTGTGTGTGTGTGTGTGTGTGTGCACGCGCGCGCGCATGTGCGCACATGCGGGGATGGGGTGCGGTATGGGAGGACGGGTAGTTGTGGTGCTGATAGATGAGACCTGCCAGTCAGAAGTGAATCCAAACTCCTGGCCTCAAGCAATCCTCCCATCTTGGCCTCCCAGAGTGCTGGAATTACAAGTGTGAGCCACTGTACCTGGCCTCCTGCTTTTTATTTTGATTTAAATTAGGAGAATTTATTCTCTAGTCCTTGAAATGGAAACAATCTAGAGCCTGGCGTGGTGGCTCACACCTGGAATCCCAGCACTTTGCCAGAGCCCACGGATTTGAGACCAGCCTGGGCAACTCGGTGAGACTTTGTCTCTACAATAAATCAAAAAATGAACCGGGCGTGGTGCCTGTAGTTCCAGCTGCTTGGAAGGCTGAGGTGGAAGGATTGCCTGGGCCCAGCAGGCCGAGGCTGCGGTGGCCGTGAGCATGCCACTGCACTCCAGCCTGGGTGACAGAGGGAGACTCCAACTCAAAAAAAGAAACAATCTAGGCTAAAGTAAGTGCCTTGGGTCAGGGGTTGCAAATTTAAAACATTTGATGCTCCAGTCCTGCTTGGGTTTTTACAGCTCCTATAGCTGGAGCCTGGACACCCAGGACCTGCAGCAGAAAACTAGGCAAGTGACAGGGCAGGAGGCTCTTCTAGAAGTCTCTGAGGGCAGACCCATGGGGCAGCCGTCCAAGACCTATCCTTCCATCTTGTTGAAGCTTCAGCCTGCTCTATGGAAGCATTTCTGCTTAAAATAGTCATAGTTAGGACAAACGTTCACCTTACTTGGGGAGCAGCAAGTGGGCATTGGGAGCTCGCTATGGAAGTCTCTCCCTGCATCTTTTCTTTTGGAAATTAGGAAGAGAACCCCCTTGTGATGGGCCAGTTTTTGTTAACAAAGGGAGAAACAGCCAAGAGGTAACTCCCTGAGAGGTGCTCAAGGGTTTTAGAGGAAGGAGTTGTTTCTTTTTCTTTTGGGGGGGGACCTGGGAGAGGCCACATATTCTCGAGTAGTCTCACCAAAACCATCTTCCTTTGCAAATGCTGAGCCCACAAGAGAGAGCCCAAGGCCACATCTAGAACTCTCTAAGGTTTTGCCCGCCGGACTCAGAATCAGCAAGGACGTCAGCACCCGGGCAGCAGGCTGTTTCTCTGCCCCCCATTTCCTATCTTGATCTGCCTTAATCCATCTCGTGGAAGGAGCATCAGTTGGCGCTCAAGGAACGCTGCTGAGCTGAACTGGAATATTGACACACAGGAAATGAATTCATCTGTTCTTTCAATAAGTACTTTTCTGAGTGGCTTCAGAACCCCCAGTGGGTCTTCCGTGTGTGGGTCCCTCCTGGAGTTTTGCCACCCGGTTCAGCGCTGGATTTATGGCCCTGCTTAACTGGAGCATGAATACTGAGCACCAGACAAACTGGAAAGTTGAAGATAAGCCCTAAGGGATACAAATTCTTCTTGCTGCTGAGGACTTAGCTTCACATGGGGTGCAGGCACAAGCCAGGGGAGTTAAATCCACCTCCTGCCATGATTGGGGGGATTTCAAAGTCCAGATGGATGAGCCAGCTAGCAAACTACACTCTTAATTCCCTGACATCTGTAATTCCAGTGATGTGTGCCAGCTCTGTATCGGGGTCACCCTCTCCCAGGCCTCAGCCTGCTTTTTCCTTGAACTTCACCATCTCACCCTCGACCCGCTGCCTTCTGCCCCGCTAGCTTTCTCTGCTTTTTTAGACAATACTAACCCCCATCTCTGGTCCCTTTGTTTCCCCCCTAGAACTCTTTCTCATCCTCTATAACTCTGCCTGACGTGGGTGTGAGGACAACTAGATCACGGGACCTGCACCCCATATCTTAGCCCTTGTCTCAGTCCGTCTGGGTTGCTAGAACAAAATACCACAGTCTTTAAAGGACAGAAAGGTATTTTCTCACAGTTCTGAAGGCTAGGAAGTCCCAGATCAGGGCACCAGCAGATCTGGAGCTGGGGCAGGCCTGTTCCCATATGGCACCTTCTTGCTGAAGATGAACACTGTGGCTGTGTCCTCCCATGGCAGAAGAGATGGAAGGGCAGAAGGGGCTCCCACCGGGCCTCTTTTTAAGGTCATTAATCCTATTATGGGGACTCATGACTGAGTCACCTTCTAAAGGCTCCACCTCTTAATACTATTCCACTGGCAATTAAGTTTCAACATATAAATTTGGTGGTGATACCTTCAGACTATAGCACCCCTGCCCCTACCAGGGAAGTCCCACCTATGGATTCCTAGTTTCCAACGTCAGCTGGGTTCTCAGATCCTTTAAAATGGTCAGGGACACTTGGAGGGACCTGAGATGTGGGGGCGAG
>NW_007252999.1:150865-156197 GCF_000164805.1 Carlito syrichta | reverse complement strand
GAAGGGAGGTGGGCGTGGTCAGCAGGCAGGGTGAGGACTGAGGAGAAGCTGTTAGAATTCACTGTTGGGTCACTGATGGCCTGCAGGGCTGTTTCTGCAGAGGGAGAGAGCAGAAGCCTGAGATGAGGAAGTAGACTTGTGCAAAGATACTTCTTTAAAAGCATTTATTTGGCTGTGAATGAAGAAGCGTGCTTAACAGCCTGAAAGCAAGTGAGGTGGGAGGTTTTGGTGGCAGACGGACCTAGAGCGGAGCCCTAGTTCCAACTGCTTGGCCCTTGGGTGAGCTTGGAATGTCATTAAACTCCTCTCAGCCTCAGTCTCTTCGTCTGTAAACGAAGAGGATAGCACCTACTTCACTGGGTTGCTGTGAGGATTAATCAAGGTAAGGCAAATTCATCCCTGTGCACCTGGCCCGTAACGGGTCCCTGCATCATCATCACCCTCATATTTGCAGGCTCCTGGGAAGAAAAAAAATAAAAGATTGGAGAGGATAGCAATTGGAGGAGCTTGTCCTACAGGAGATGGGAGAGGATGAGGTCAACCTCTGGCAGGCAGAGGAATGATTCTTCCTCTGAGACAGGAGGACGTGAAGGGAGAGAGGAAGTTGCGGGTCACGCTGTGAAGTGAAGAGACCAGAAGCTGTGGAGGTCCACTGCAGCAGGTCTCTACAGTGGCCTGAGGATGATGACGTCCTTCTCAGCCTTCAGTTCTCCAGGCTTTTCCAGATCCACAATCAAGTATTTGAAGAAGGCAGTCATGCCCAGTAAGTTACTTCTATAGATGGACGTCAATGGCTTCGCCGTAAAACTACCCTTCTCTGGGAATTTTTCCATGATGCTAAAGCATCTCTTGAAACATGGACCCAGAACCAAGCCTCACATTTAACACGTGACCTGACCTGTGACAAGCACAGGGCTACCATCTCCTCACTTGATGTTTGTGATTTCATCAACACCATCAAACGTCGTTCAGGTCTTAGTCCACCCAAGTTTGCCGTCTACCAAAATCTCTAAGTCAGTTTTACATACACTATCAAACGAGATTCCTTCTTCCTTCATCATTTATTGCTTCTTTTAGTCACTAAGTACAAAACTCTACTTTTATTCCTTTTGAATTTTATCTTCATTTTGACGCATCCTTCTAACCTTTCAGATTCTGTTCCCCTGGCCCCAGAGGAGGAAGTTACATTCAGACCTGTCAGGTGACTCAGCCCCACTGACACAAAGAGTCTTTGTTAGTTACATCCTGGCATCTCTGATTTCCCTGAGGACAACTCGGAACCGTGCAAAGACGCTTGGAGTCCTTCTCAATGCCCATGAGGACGCCCAGGGAGATGGATGCTAACCTGAGCCAAGGACGTGAAAGGCTTCTTTGGAGAAGTGGGTGCCTCCCTGAGGAACTGAGACACTGTTCTCAGAAAACGGTCTGAGTAATATCTGCTTTCAGGTCCAAAACCACTCTTGGGAAATGAAACGAATCGTATAGAAGAGGAGATGCAAATACAAACCCTGATAGCAAATGGAGACAAGCTTTCCAGATGGCATCCGTTGGTGCTCAATGAACGTGGCATAAATATAAAATGAATAAATGAACAAATGCATGAATGAAACATGGGGTGTGGATAGTTTGAAGCCCCCACTGATCTAGGCCACAGATGACTGGACACCACAAAATTGCTGTGCAGTGTAGAGAAGTGTGACCCTGGGGCAGGGGTGGTGGCTGCTAAGTCAGAAACCAGAGGACGTGGGTGGCCAGAGATCAAAGAGCTGCCTTCAGTGTCTGGTCCGGAAGACCCAGCTCTGGAAATCTATGGTCTTCCCCAGGTCTTCTGGCTGGCATCTTGTTTTACTCTCCCATGGGCGTTTTACCCTGCTCTCTATCCTTCACTCATTTCTCTGAAGAAAAGTTTGTATGAAGATGAATTCAAAACAAAACAGCCGTTTGGAAAAGCCAGATGTTTCTTTCCTACATGCCCAAGGAAACTGATGGAAAGCCATTTCTTGGGAGGCTCCACGTGATTCTCAGGCATTATTGCTTCTAGCAGCACAGAGTGCAAGGAAGGGAGGCAGGGCGCTGGGAAGAAATAAATGTAGTTGTCCCACCTCGAAGAGGGGTAAACTGAGGGAGAGGTTCAGTTAGGACGCAGGAGGTGATGGGAATAAATAGAAGGTACCAATGCTGCTGTTTCCAAGGCCAGCATTCTACCCACGACTTCCAAGCTCTGGCCCACGTCCTCGCCATCTTCTAGGAGACAGCAAGGGGAAAACCAGTCTCTTCAAGATGCATACAGTTATAAGTGCAGGAAGAGGGACACCCAGATTCTATCCAATTCTACCTAGATTATTTTTTGCTTTGTTTTGGAAATTGGCATGAAATCAATAGACTTTTGAAGCAATTCTTTTTTTTTCTTTATTTGATTATGAACTCCTTGAAGCCAGAGACCGTTTCTCCACAGTGCTAAAGCAGTCCCTTATCCATAGTAGATGTGTAATATGTAATAATGATAATGCTGATGATGGTTTTCTCACCCAGAATGCTCACGCCCATACTCCACTAATATTTGCTGGACCCCTAATACGTTCCAATTAGCACTTTTAAGCACTTTGCCCTTAACTAGTGAATGGGGAGATTGAGTTCTGTCCCTAAGGATAGTCCGTCACATGGTTGTTCATGACCTGCCAATGTGGTGTTTGGAGAATCCAGTTACAGTTTTCCTGGGCTGCCGAAAGAGCTCTGGGATAAAACAACCTTGTGTAGAATTCCACAGCTATCTTATTATAAACAAGTCCTCGATATGACTGGTAGTGAAACATATCAAGAAACCCTTCCCACTTTAATTTTTTCACAAAGAAAGCTGCCATTGTCTCATTTCAGCTGAGTCGGGGTGCAGCCAGGACACAGCTCCCTTCCCTGATCTCTGGCTCCCTGGAAGTTTCCAAAAATGTTTCTGTGGGCCTAATACCATGGTAATTCAGCTGTTCCCAAGGAGTTGGGATGGGATTGGAGGCCTTACTCCCTGAAGCTGGTGTTCTCCGAAGGGTCAGGACACATGATGCCAGGGAAGGTTTCCCCAGGTGGGGCCAAGCCATTTTCTCCGCCTTTACCACAGGAGAGTGTCTTTACTGATGTGTCTTGAATTAATGATTCCTTTCCCCAGTGGCCTTCATTGGCATCACAAGTAGCAGTGCTCTTCCATTGAGAACGTTTGCTGTGGCACATCCCAGGATGACATGGCAGAGACTTCTAGTACCCCTAGGATCCATTCCACTCTTCTTCCTTAGTGATGGGCCCCCAATCTTTAGCTGGCACACAGAATAAAGGGAGTCTTTTCCAGCGTCCCTTTCTGGTGTCTCTATGTTTGTGAAGTCAATGCCCAAATGTAAATGTTTTCATATATATATATATATATATATATATATATATATATATATATATATATATATATATATTTTTTTTTTTTTTTCCTTGAGTTGGAGTCTCACTCTGTCGCCCAGACTGGAGTGCAGCGGCCGCTCCCGGCCACCGCAGCCTTGACCCGCTGGGCTCCGGCGATCCTTCCGCCTCAGCCTTCCGAGTAGCCGGAATTACAGGCGCGTGCTACCACGCTCGGCTGATTTTTGATTTATTGTAGAGATGAGGTCTCGCTGCCTAGGCGGGTCACGAACCCGCAGGCTCAGGCAATCCACCCACCTCAGCCTCCCAAAGGTGCGGGATTACAGGCTGAGCCACCAAGCCTGGCTTTTTCCCCTATATTTGACTTCTTTTTGCTTCTCCCCCAGGGAGCAGCCAAGGCTGGCCAAGGCTGGTCTCTGCAGGATATGGGCATATGCCCAGTGGCAAGTCTTGGGATGCTGGTGACCCTTCACGGGATGCAGGCAGCCAAGCAACCTATTGACAATGCAGTCGTCACTGTTAACCAATATATTGGAATTTGAATAATTAACTTGCCTGATCATAAAGCCATTTGCTATACTGTCCCAAAGCACAGAAGCTTCATCGACCTACCACCACTGGTGCCCTCTTGAAAGTTTCATAAACCGGTGTCTCTTCCACCCAGAGACTTCTTTGGAATAAGAACACATTACGCACAGGCCCTCTCAGGTCTGGGGCTACTGCGTTACAATGTTCTATCAGATGATTCAATGAAAGTGGTCTGTGCAGGGGTGGGAGGCGGGAAAGCAGGGAAGGGACTAGAGGAAGGGATATGCCAAATGCTGAGGATGTTGAAAAGGCAAGATTGACAGAACTGGGTTCATGACAACGTCAGGAAGCCGAAGTCCAGACTTCACTTACCTGAGAAGGAAATGGATTTTTATCTTTGTTTAAGTCATTTGCGAGTGGTGGGTGGGGTCATTAAAAGTTGAAAGTAGGTCGGACACGGTGGCTTACACCTATAATCCCAGCACTTTGGGAGGCAGAGGCAAGAGGATTGCCTAAACCCACAGGTTTGAGACCAGCCTGGGCAACTTGGCAAGACCTCATCTCTACAATAAATCAGGAAAACTTAGCCAGGCATGGTGGTATGTTCCTGTAGTTCCATCTACTTGGAAGACTGAGGTGGAAGGATAGTCTGAGTCCAATAGGTCAAGGCTGCAGTGTCTGTGAGTGTGCACTCCAGCCTAGGTGACAAAATAAGATTCTGACTCAAAAAAAAAGAAAAAGAAATTTGAATCTAATTCTCACTAGCACTTGGATAGGGCATGTGGCTACTTATCCCACTGATATCAACTCCAGCCTGAAGGTCTGAAGACTTCTGGAAGTGGAATACTTACTCTAGGAATTATTTTCCAACTGGAGGACTGGGATCCAGTCTTGGTGGCCACTGCTGACCAACTGAAACGGAAGGGGAGAGTCAAACAAGGAAGGGATCCTTGGGGAGAAAAGCTTGCTAGTGTCTAAAACTTCTGTGTGACCAGAGCAAGCCCCTCAGAATCTCCTTTTTAAGGGTGTGTTGCTCAAAGCTCAGTGGAGATAGATCTCACAGTTATGATGGAAGGAGGGGAAAGGTTTTAATAAAGAGGGAGAAAGTCAAGGCAGCAGGCTATAGATCATGACTCTCTGTCTAGGTTTTTCTGTTCTTCTTCCCTTTTGCCTCTTTCTTTTCTTTTCCTGAAGACTCACAAGACTTTTGATTGTTAGAAGCCAGTTATTTCAGCCAGCTGGTGGTCAAGTGTCTTTTATTTTATTTTATTTTATTTTTTGAGTTGGAGTCTCACTCTGTCGCCCAGACTGGAGTGCAATGGCTGCTCCCGGCCACTGCCACCTCGACCTGCTGGGCTCTGGCGATCCTTCCGCCTCAGCCTTCCAAGTGGCCGGAACTACAGGCGCACGC